>NW_027130634.1:0-167032 GCF_026122565.2 Emydura macquarii macquarii
AGCTTCTCATTTACGGTCAGATCGAGCAGAGCTTTATTCTGACAGACACACAGAGATCAATGGTCATAGGGGAGCCCTGGACAGCACATGGTTTCTGTGCTGCTATCAGGAGTCTCCATACAGGTTTGAATGCCTATGGCTCATACTGGATAGCTCTTCACATACTGATCGCTTAGTGGAGTTTTCCATTGCAAAACAAGTCTTATGGCTACTTCCTTATCTATTACACAAGTCTAATGCCTACCCCCTTATCTGTTACAAGCATAGCTGGGGGCAATTACAAAAGCAACTAGTTTCAAAAACAGTTTAAAGCGCAATAAACAGTTTTCAGTGGTTTTTTCCATCTATAGTCATGCTAACTTTCATTTCCATCATTCATTTCAGCGTAAGGTCTACCAGGACTTGCTTTTGTGCTTCCATACACTCCATCACCAAGCACTGCCCTCTCCAACCGTCACCTGATCTTTCAGTGTCACTTTTCCTTCCCCAGCCCCACACACCCTGTCACTTGGCCTTTCCATGACTTCCACACCACCAGCGATGGTGGATTCTCATATGCTCTCAGCCCTATTTGCCATCAGTATGGTTGATTCTCACCATTCCTCACTCATATCCATATTTGATTCTTTTGCCCCTCTCTTCCATCACAAGGTCCTCAGCTCTCCCCTGCAGCAGGCCCCAACAATCCCTTCCAGTCCCGAGACTCCCCAAATCGGTTTCTCTGAATTCTTAACTAGCAATAATTTGGAGTTTTCCCCTCTGGTTTGTCCTCCCCAAAGACATGAAATCTACACTCAATTACCAGTTCATTTTGGGACACACATTGCACACAGACTGGTCTCAAAATAAACAAAAAGTCTTTTTAATAGAAAAATCACACATACAAAGATGAAGGATAGAAGAATCCCATGCACAGCTACAGACTGGGGATTTACTGGCTAGGAAGCAGTTCGGCAGAAAAGGACCTGAGGGTTACAGTAGAGAAGAAGCTGGACATGAGTCAACAGCGTCCTCTTAGTTTTTGCCGGGAAGGCTAATGCCTTATTGGGCTGCATTAGTAGGAGCATTGCCATCAATGTGAGGCAAGTGATTATTCCCCTCTATTCAACATTGGTGAGGCCACATTTGGAGTATTGCATCCAGTTTTGGGCCTCCCGCTAAATGAACAATGTAAAGAAATTGGAGAGAGTCCATCAGAGGACAACAAAAATGATGAGGGGGCTGGAGCACATGATTTATGAGGAGAGGCTGAGGGAACTGGGCTTGTTTAGTCTGCAGAAGAGAAGAACGAGGAGGGATTTGATAGCAGCCTTTAACTATCTGAAGTGGAGTTCCAGGGCAGCTGTAGCTAAGGTATTCTCAGTGGTGGCAGATGACAAAAATAGGAGCAATGGTCTCAAGTTGCAGTGCGGGAGGTCTAGGTTGGACATTAGGAAAAAGTTTTTCACTAGGAGGGTGGTGAAGCACTGGAATGGGTTACCTAGGGAGGTGGTGGAATCTCCTTCCTTAGAGGTTTTTAAGGCCTGGCTTCACAAAGCTCTGGCTGGTATGATTTAACTGGGGTTGGTCCTGCTTTGAGCAGAGGGTTGGACTAAATGACTTCTTGAAGACTCGTCCAACCCTCATCTTCTAGGATTCTATGAATCTGTGAAATAATGAGGAAAAGCAAACAGACGAGTTACACAGAAAATAAAGAAAGATGCAACCTCAGACTTTCCACATCTATACTAGTCAATTTCTCTTATCTAATACAAGTTACCTGTATTCTCTGAAGAGTTTTGGTCAATGGGGAGCCAGGGCTGAACTACAACGGGGAGCTACGGGGCCGGAGCTGGGATAGTGGGTGCCGGCCATGCCACAAGTACCATGACAGCCGAGCGTGATGAGCGGCTGGGGAAAGAAAGGTGGGGCCCTGGGCAGAGAGCCCAGTGCAGGGAGAAGTAGCCAAACAAGAAAGCCTTGTAGGTTGGTGTGACACACTCTACCCCTTGTGCTGTGGTTTGTCTATCGTTCATGTTCATGTAAGGTGTTTTTGGAATGCTCATGGCATTCTGAACATTATTGTTATGGTAGTTTGTTTCCTGCAATGTCGTATGTATAGACATGAAGCTCTGGTAGGCAATATTCCCAAATGTGTGTCTCACATGGGTTGAATAGATCCAGACAAACACAAAGCAGAGGGTTCACGCCTCAGAGAGACATACAAACAGGAACAATGGACTGGCTTGAGCACTTGATAAGGTGACGCTCATTTGACTCAAGGGGAGGAAACCAGGCCCATTGCTGGAGGTGGCTGAACACCTGACCCTGGGGGTGACGAGGAAGTATGTTAAAGGCAGAGGAATTTTTTGTCGCTGGAGCTCTCCCTTGTAATCCATCTATGAAGCAACATCAAGGAACCGGCAGACTGCCCATGGGGGGGTGGGGAGGCCCGTCTGAAGGACTCAGCTCAGCCAGCCTGTGTGGTAAGATTAAGGACCAAGGACTGCAAGGATACTGAAGTACTCAGTTCAGTTTAGAATGCGATTTACCTTCTTTATTTCTTCCTGGTCAATCTGACTCATGTTATTCTGGTTTATAATCACTTACAATCTGTCTGCACTTAATAAACTCATTTCTTTGTTTTCTCTAAAGCAGTGTGTGGGGTCTGGGTGTGTGTAGAGACCTCACTTAGAGTGACAGAGCTGGTGCATATAGATTTCTTTGATAAATACACTTACCAATGAGTTTGCAAAGTCCAGTGGGCAGCACTGAACTCTGTAAACAGCAATTCCTAGGGCTGCATCTGGGACTGGGGATGTTCACTTCGGGGTCACACATTGCATAACTCCATGAGTGACTGGCCAGAAGCACTCATTCGCTAGGTCAGGGACCGCTGGCTTCCAGGTGGCTGGGCATCAGCTGACCCAAGAGTCGGGGTTCACAAAGCGAGGCAAGTGCAAGACGGTCCCAGGAGTGGGGGAACTGGGGTGACACAACAATAAACCACTCCAGATTACAGATAGGAATGTCACAGCTGGCCTCAGACGGGGTTGGGTGGAATAGGAGACGTGACCCGGAAAGGGGCCAATGCTGGGGAGAAGAAGCCACTGACAATACTGCAGTTTTCTGACTTTAGGTGGCTTTCCATCGGTCCCTGTGTGAGCAGGGTTGCTGCTCAGTTTGACGAACGGACGCTGCACTTTCAGACAGCCAAAGAGAAAGGAAGAAACTACAAGGCTGAACTTCTTTATCACACATACAGTGACCCGGCTGGAGCCTGAAGGCATACGGCCACCACCAGAGCAGGCATCTTATTCATGGCATCAGCGCATAAGAGACAGGGCGATTAGAGGTGGAAGGGACCTCAGGACATCATCTATTCCAACCCCCTGCTCAAAGCAAAACTAACCTCAGCTAAATCATCCCAGCCAGGGCTTTGTCAAGCTGCAGCTTAAAAACCTCTAAAGATGGAGATTCCACCACCTCCCTAGGTAAGCCATTCCAGTGCTTTACCATCCTCCTAGTGAAAAACATTTTCCTAATATCCAACCAATGAAGGGGTTAAAATATCCAATATTCTAAGATCCAAGAGTGAAGGGGTTAAAACCCTCACTATACGAAATCTAGGGGAATGTCACCCTGACCCCCAGAAGGAGTCACATGGAGGCCATGATCCAAAATACAGAGCAGCAAGACATTAAACATAGAGGAGAAAACCCAAGAAAGAGAACCTCTAGGACAATGATACCCAGGGAGTCCAGAGGAGCAGATGGATAATGGGTTTTTAGCTATTTCCACCATGGAGAAAAATATCAAGGAGTGTGTCCTTTTCAATGTACACCTCCAAATGCTCTTGGAGGAGGGAGGGGTAAACAGTCATATCGGAGCATGGACCATTTAATCATTATAGAGCTCACCGCAGCTATCTTAGCTATAAAAGACCCTTTAAGCAGAGAGAAAGATCATTATGGATTGGAATTAAAGCGTAAGCATAAAGGAAAGAATCAATATGCCTGTGTTAATCACTAAAAGACGGTGAAGTGGGGACAGGCCATAACTCAGGACATGAAGAATCACTGCTGTTTTGCATCCTACTTAGGTTTTGTCATAGAAAAATAATCGTTGTATTTACAGAAAACCCAGAGGTGCCAGCAACAATAGCCCAGCTCAGAACCATTGTCACCCTTGTCAGTCTCTGCCAGAAATCTCTCCTGATGAACCGTCCCATCTCCCAGGGCAGGGCGAAATCCTGAATGCCGCAAAGGGAGAGAATTCACTGGACTCTGACCCAGACAGCCCCAGAAGGCCATTAAAGGTGTTAGCTCCTACTTAAGCTTTTCCCACAGTCAGTGCATTGCTGGGGTTACTCTCCCATGTGGGTTCTCTGACATCTAGGTTAGGGATGTTGAGAGGGATGTTGGAAAGGAAAACACCTCTGGGTCTGTCTCCTGGAGGGCCATGCGGCTGGTATCGTCCAGCTCCTGAACAAACTGAGCACAACTACAATTCCCAGTGTGCCCTACCAAAGGTGTGTATGTTTCCTGGCGAGATGGCGCAGACATGGCATGTCAGAAAGAGCGGTCTGTCATTGGTGTACAAGTGCAGCGTTGAACACCCTGACCGAGCTACGCAGTGAGCGGGGGGAGTGACAAGCTAAATGTAAATTTCCTCCAGTGTTTGCTTTATTTTGTTGAATTTGATTTGTCGCAAACACCTTTGCGTCGGATGAAGTGACCTGCTCCTGACGTAATCCCAACACTCAAATGGAAATGAACTTGTAGCAAGGCGCTGTGGCCTTCCTCAGAGTCTGGGCCCGAGTAAGGATTGAGACGTCCGTGCTGGGCAGAACAAGGCTCTGCAGGCCAAATACCCCGGAAGCAGAGGGGTTGAGCCAGGGCAGGAAAGGGAACTATAAAAGGCTGGCCCAGCTGCAGACGTGGCAGGCGGAGGCAGACGTATCTTCCCAGAGGCTGCGGTCTGTGCCTGGCCAAGACCCTGCGGCTGTTTGGAGCAACCGCCCCACAGAAAGGAGCCTCCAAGGTCTGCTTGGGCCACTGGGCCTGAGTGACTGGATCAGGCCTCCAAACCCTAGTCTCTGGGAAGAGCCACCTGAGACCACTGTGTGGGAAAAACTCCCTGAGGCCAGCCCTGACCTGGACGTGCTGCCTGACATCAGAGACCAACTGGGGAGGACTGAGCCTGGTGTACTGGAGGACCTGCTGGGACCCTGGGACCTGGAGGAGCTGCTCTCCGCTGACGACCATGAGGAGTTTGCGGACCTGCCGCCAGTCGACGGTGATGGGCTTGTGGGGCTCCCTCTCACCATCTACCACAGCAAGCGGAGGGAGACATCTGGCTGCATGTATCTGGGGCAGGGTGGGAGGACGTAGCCCAGGGACAGCCGACAATAGAGTGGCTGAGGATGGGGTCACACCTGTGTCAGCGTCCTGCAGCTGGAGCCCCGCTGACCCAGTGGCAAAATCCCTTTGCCATTAGTAGGGTCCTGGGCTGAGACACAGTGGAGTCAGGTGGGCCTGCGTCCCCTTCCCCCCTTCTCTAATCAGCCCGGGAGTGCTTGGCTTCCTCGGATGTCACCTACCCAAGGATACTGAACTTTACCAGCCCTACCTGACTGCAAGGCCAGGGGTTCCAGACTACTGCACCTGCTCCGCCCGTTGGAGGGCCAGGGGTTATTGACTGCCTTATCAGCCCTGCCCGGCTTGCAGGCCGGGGGTGTAAATTAGTTTGCTTGCCCCTCCTGTTGGGAGGCCGGGGGCTATAGACCATTTCCTCTGCCCTGCCCCTTCTCAGAATCAGAGGCAATAGACTGCTTCACAGCGCTGCCTGTTGGAAAGCCGGGGCTATAGATTCCCTATCACCCTGCATTATGTGAGGGCCAGAGGGCTACAGACTGTAAGGGATGCCCATCCCGCAAGTCAGGCCAAGAAACGCAGGCTGCCCAACCTGGAGGCGACATGCACAAACAGTGCAGCTGTAAATCTCTCCCTACGGCCGGACAACAAGTCACAGGCAGCAATTCCAGCAGCAAGTGTCGTTCTCTTAGAACAGCGGTTCTCAGTCTCCAGGCACTTACAGTACAATTAACCACAGCTGCAGTCCAGCAGTGTGCTAAAAACCATGTAAAGATTGCCGTGCCAACTGCCTCACTCCGGGGTCCCAGCAGGGGCGGGGCCGGCTCAGGGGAAGACAGCACCCCAGAGACATGCTGCGGTGCTCTCTGCCCTGCCTGTGGGGGGGTGAGCATGTGCCAGGCTGCAGTACACCCTGGCTGCCTGCAGCAGACAGCCCCTGCCTGCCCGTCCTCTGCTGGCCACGTCCGGATCCAGAGCTCACAGCCAGAGCAGGAGGCTGCCCTGTAATTCATCCCATTAAAATCTGTGCCAGTCTTTATAAGCAACAGCTGGTGCTGGGTGGCAATTTGTCCCATGGGCGTCTTCCCAGCTAGGGACCCCCAGGGCTTGGTGGATGGGATCACAAGCAGAAGGAACAAACTTCTTCAGCAGCATTCCTGGCACAGATCCCAATCCAGGGCACCGGCAACGTGGTCTTCAATCCACACCCTTACATCACACTGCACCCTCACTCGGCAAACCAGAGATGATGCTGCGTTTGGCAGAGCGGCTCTGCAGTCTGCGCACCAATGAACGCCAATCCCTCCTCCTGCACAATGGCTTGGGAGTCACCTACACTGGAATTGATATGAGCTAGCTCTCGCAGAAAAAAAATGGTTCCTAACCTTTCATAACAGCTGTTACTTTGAGATATGTTGCTCATGTCCACTCCAATAACTCACCTCTGCTCCTCTGCTGGAGATAGGAGGCAAAAAGGAACTGAGTGGGCGGAGGGTTGGTAAGGTCCCAAATATTAGCGCCATGAGGGCGCGATTCCAGGAAGAACAAAACTCACCTGCAGATACCACTAGGGATAAAACCTTACACTAGCGGTGCGTGTAGTTCACACACACCTGCATTGGAATGGACATAAGACAGACATACGGAAACACAACAGTTACGAAAGGTTAGGAACCTTTTTTTCGCTGGCCTGGATTATATTATATTTTATGGAGAGTTGAAAATTGGACACGAATGCTGAGAGACCAATGAAAATGATACAAGGAGACTCTCAAAGCTGTAGATTCAATAAAGTTCCCACAAGATTGGATTGGGGGATATTAGCAGGAGTTGTGTGGATCGTGGAGGAGAAGAATGGGGGCACAGGACAGTTCTTAGACTGACTGGGAGAGGAACACACGGTGTGCGGGGCAGGCTGTGCAGTATCCAGATCACATTGGAGCAGAGTCCTGAAACATGCAGGAATGCTGCTTGAGATAAACAAGCACGGCTGTACCTCTGAGTCCTCATATAGCCCTCGTCAATGCTGGTCCCCATATTGGCACCCCACAATAAAAGGTTTTTTATCCCCACAACCCCTTGAGGAAGAGATGTGCTCTCCCTATTTTACAGAGGGATAATTGAGGCCCAGAGTAGATTACGAGATGACACATCCAAGGTCACACAGGATGTCTGTGGCTGAGCCAGGAACTGACCAGGTCTCCTGAGTTCCGGACCAGCGCAAGATCCACTAGACCCCGGGGGGAGTTTGTCAAAGGCACAAGGGAAGCGGGCAGAAGAGTCCCATTGAATGTGGATGGACAATGGGCACCTCACTCGCCTCTGAACATCTCCCTGCACCATCCCTACTGTAATGATAGCCTGTGCAGCTACTGTAGCTGGGATAAAGAGACAAAGGCCGTCAGTCCACAGGCTTCAGGGCACGTGCTGATGACTGAAGGGGGCTCAGGAAGCTGCACTTCCCCATAGCAGGATATTGCACCCAGAGGGGTTAATGACTAAGCTGAGGCAATCTGTGCAATCAGATAGGAGGGACTGTTACTCAGTGTGGAAATCCTATGTTTGAAACAAGGATGTGCAAGAGCCTGTCCACGTGCACGTCTGGGTCTCAAGGATTCAGCACAGGACTCATCAGCCGGGAGTAGCAGCAGATGCTCAGATTCTATGACAATGAACAGCAGCACAGAAATGCTGAGAGATAAATGAGCATGTCTAACCCTTGGCTCTTCTTTTCTCTCTGGGGTTTTAGGTGTGCAGGACAACTCTAGCAAGTCTGCAAGACTCAGTTGGTCGTGCAAATCTGAGCCTATGATTTCATTCAATCATTTCTTCACTCCCAGGGGATGCTTTTAGACAGAAATTCTCCAGGGTCTATTTTCTGCTGTTCCCACTGCTCACGGAGCACAGGGAATTGTCCTGGAGTCCTGGCCAACCTGAGAGTCCACAGGGACTGTACGGAGGAATTATAAAGGTACCTGTCCAGCACTGCGAGTGTCAGACGTGAGATTCGTACACTCATTCTCGGGTCACAGTAACAAGATTTCCTCTCTCTGCTTCGTGGGATTCCGGTGAGTTTCCTCTTTCTGTATTAATGTTAGTGCTAAGAGCTCGGGAACAGTTCCAGTCAAGAACAATCTGGGCAGGATTTCTCCAGCACGGAGACTTTAACTGTTCAGTGTTGTCAGAAACATGAAGGGATTTAAAATTGGATATAAAGATTTATTGTAAATAGTTTAGACAAATATATGTTTTAAGATAATTTCCTTGTCTCTTACTGTCCCCTTCTATCTGTCTCAGAATCTTCCAATTTTTGGATTATCTGTTTTTTTCTCTGATTTTTCAATTCAGTGACTTTATTGCCATGTTCAGACGTGTAGCCAAAGCCTCTGCAGTGGGTGTCTGTGATATATGAGATTTCACATCAAGGATGGGTCACACAGAGTTTTACAGACTGGCCAGATTCTGCTCTCACATTCTGCCTTCAGTGGCTCACTCCAGTTTGACACTGGCATCACTGAGATCAAAATCAGGGCCCCTGTGTTTTGAAATCCCCATCTTTCATACCCGGTCTCAGAGTGCCACATAAACTGGGATCTTCCTTCAGACTCTTTCAGCACCCGAACAGAATAGCTCTCGCTGCTGCAGGGCCTAAAGCCAGGATCTTCACAGCAGGGAGCCTAAAGTTCAACACTAAGAGTGAAATGTTGGTCCCATTCAGATCAATGGAAAAACTCCCATCAGGCCCAGGATTTAATCCTAAATCCTCTTTTAGGGCCTTAAATAAAAGGCCTGATTTTCACCAGCCATGAGCTACCAGTGACCTCAACTGGAGTCTGTTAGAAATAACCAAACAGGTTGTCCTAGGGTGGACGGGGGAGACAGAACCCTTTATTGCCTGCTTGTTCCACCTCGATGCCTCGAGTGAGCAACGAGGGGGTTACTTTACAATTCTTTTATCCATAACAGTATGTACATGTATACATTTCCAGCAACTCCCCATAGATCCTTATTGGGTTACATTGACACCTATAAAATGAATATTAACAACTACATAATGAATATTATCATACCCACCCCTGTTTGTTGTTTACAGGACTACCATAGAGAGCGCAGGGAGATTACCTTAAAACCTATACATTTTACACTAACGTTCTTTGAAGTAAAGGCATGCCAGGGGGAGAAGGAAGATAATGCTTCTTTCCCAACAAGGTCCTACTTAAAAGTGGTGATAATGATTTTATTAGCCAGGAAGGGAGGAGAGGAAGAGAGAACAGAATCTAAATAAAATTCACACCAATT
Source organism: Emydura macquarii macquarii (assembly GCF_026122565.2). Lineage (NCBI taxonomy): Eukaryota > Metazoa > Chordata > Testudines > Chelidae > Emydura > Emydura macquarii. Next base: position 9,654 of record NW_027130634.1, read on the forward strand.
AACAGAAACAAGGTTTGCCCTTGCCATGACGCTGTTCCCTGTAATTTAGGCCTGACCACTTGTCCAGTTTTTAACTCTTTATTCTCCTACAGAGTCGTCCTGCGGCCTCTAAGGATGGGTGAGCTCATCTGGACCAGAGAAGAACTGACAGGACATTAGCTGAAATCTTAAACTCACAGCTGAGAGATTCAAAACAATTAAGGTGACAATTTTTGGGGGGGAGGAGGGCTGCACTGTCCGTTCCCCTGCGTCTCTGGTTCTACAGAGGATGAGAAGCTCCAAAATCCAGTAAAATAAAAGTATGTTTCTGGCTTAGAGGAAAGCAGGCAGTGTTGGAAATCTCACTGGAGGAGATTCAGGAACACACAGTGTGTGGGGGGCAGCGAGGGCGGTGGGCGGGGGGGTGGGACGTGCAGTATCCACATCGTAGTGGTGCAAAGTCCTGAAACAAGGTGAAATAGGGAATGGACACCCTGCCTAATTCACACACCACAGAGGTGTAACTAGGCTTCCTGCAATCTCCCATGGCAGGGGGGTGTCTCAGGCTGTAATGTAATCTGGACCCAGTGTAGTAGATGGTCTCTGACACCTTCCCCATCCAGCCCATCCCTCCTCCTGTGACCAATCCCACAACAACTAAAGCTTTGCGTCATTTTGAGGAAGAGTTACTCGTGCTGGCTTCTTTTAGTCTCCACGTCCTCTCTCCCCTCCCCTCGGGTCTGTCCCTCTCCTCTTCCCTGCACACGCTGAGCTGCTGCTGGGGTTCCCTTCACCCCCGGACAGGCTGTGCAGGCTCCTGCTCCTCCATCCCCTCTTTCCCTGGCACAGGCAGACACAGAGTTTTAACCCAGGCTGTGTAGATATTTGTATGCGCTGTCAGCGTGTGGTGTGTCCGGCACCTGGTGTTAGTCCTGGGTAAGTGGGATCACTGTGTGGCAGGGCTGGGGGTTGTGCGTGTTCGGACAAGGCTGTACATGGACAGGCAGGTGGCACTGGGTTGTGGGGCACGGACTGTGGGGTACATGGACAGGCAGGCAGCACTGCTGAAATTCAATTTTTCTTTCTGATTGTTGACCCAGGCCAGTGCTGGGAGTTTCCTGGCCACAAGTGTGTCTGGGCAGATCTCTGGGCATCTTCCCCTTAGAAAGCGATAATCTTTTTCCCCCTAGGGCTAAATTCATAAGTCGAATAAAAATGCCTTCAGTACGGCTCAGGGACCAGTGTATAGGCAAAATGCCTCCAGCTGACTCCTCTATGTGCTGCAGGGACGTGTTCACAGAGCCCCAGTCCAGAAGGGACCACTGTGATCATCTAGTCTGACCTCCTGCATATCACAGTCCAGAGACCTACTGCCAAAGGATTCCTAGAGCAGAGCTTGTAAAGAAACCTTCAATCTTGGTTTAGAAATTCTCAGTGATGGAGAATCTGCCATGATGCTTGATAAATTGCTCCAGTGGTTAATTACTCTCCATGTTTAGAAAGTGCACACCTTATTTATAGTCAGTATTTGTCTAACTTCAACTCCCAGCCATTGGATGGTGTTAGATGTTTCTATGCTAGCCCGAAAAGTCCATTATTCAATATTTGTTCCCTATATGGGTGCTTGTAGGCTGTTATCAAGTCACCCCTTATCTATCTCTGTGTATCAAAATCCAACTTTAATTGTGAAAGCCGGAACAGGAAACATTTTCCACCAGCTGTTCCGCCAGTGCCAAAGAAAGAGGTAAAATAACTTCTCTCCCTCTACTTGAGATTCCCCTGTTTATCATCCCAGGATCACATTACCTCTTTTGGCCACAGGGTAAAACAGGGATCTCATATTTACCTAATTACACCTGCATGCCCCCCCAAATCTGGTTCAGAGTCACTGCTTCCAACGATAGAGTCCCCCATTGTGTAAGCATCACCTACCTTCTTTGTTCTTAGAACACATATTGTTTGTCTCAACCCAGTTTACTAACCAATCCAGATTGCTCTGAATCAGTGACCTGTCCTCTTCATTATTTACGATCTCCCAATTTTCGTGGCATCTGCAAAATGTATCAGTATTCAAGCATGAGAAGGGTAAACAGCTGAGTTGCTGATGGATGTCTCTGCTTTCCATTGTCAGTTAACAAGCCTGAATAATGAAAGCACTGTATTTGTTATGTCTCAGAGAAAGCTGGGTGCCTTTAAGAAAGTGTCTCACCAAAAGAAACAAAGGAACTAACAGAGAACAAAGTCCCAGACAGGCATGATAGTGTCTGTTTCCGTGGGGAAAACTTGGCTTATTTGCAAAAGAGGAATTTCATTGTGGAGCAGACCAATTATCCATCCAGTCCAGTGTCCTCTCTCTCACAGTGACACCCCAGGGGCTGCTGAAGAAGGTGTTGGAGAGATAACCTGAACTTCATAAGGGTGTCACATTAATGCCTAACAACTAGAGATCAGCTTGTGCCCTGAAAAAACGGGGGCATACAGGGTTTCCAAGATATTTATTTAGATCTAGTTAATGTAACAGAACATTCTTACTATCCGTGTAAATGTCCTAAACCTCTGATTCTTGCTTAGCTCCTGGCCTGAACTTCATCTAGTGGCAATGAGTTCCTCTGTCTAATTATGCACTGAGTGAAGAAAGCATTCTCTTCACTGGACCTAGGGGCTTATTGAGAGCCAGGGACTGAAATGCATTAAAGGAGGCTGTGAATATTTTGTATTATCTTCTTGGTAACCAGTGTGTTTGTGGCTGGTCGGGAAGTCTGACTTCAGTGTCACCCACCAGTGCTGGGAAAATCTGTTCTCCATTTGCAGCCTGCCCTGACCTTGGCATTTTCAGGTGGCAACCCTAGGCATGGACAGGTAACAATTAAATATTTACCGTGCTATTTGTCCTCAACTGTGTGTGCAACTGTGTGTGCAACTGTGTGTGCATACTGTGAAAGTAGGCCAGTCGGCTACTTATCTCAAGTGCCTGTACACAAATGCAAGAAGCCTGGGAAACAAGCAAGAGGAACTGGAAGTCCTGGCACAGTCAAGAAACTACGACATGATTGGAATAACTGAGACTTGGTGGAATAACTCTCACGATTGGAGCGCTGTCATGGATGGGTATAAACTGTTCAGGAAGGACAGGCAGGGGCGAAAGGGGGAGGAGTTGCACTGTATGTAAGAGAGCACTATGACTGCTCTGAGCTCCAGTATGAAACTGGAGATAAGGCAGTTGAGTGTCTCTGGGTTAAGCTTAGAAGCAAGAACAATAAGCGTGATGTCGTGGTGGGTGTCTGTTACAGACCACCAGACCAGGAGGATGAGGTAGATGAGGCTTTCTTTACTCAACTGGGGAAAGTTTCCAGTTCACAGGGCCTGATTCTCATGGGAGACTTCAATCACCCTGACATCTGCTGGAAGAGCAATACAGCAGAGCACAAACAATCCAGGAAGTTTTTGGAGAGTGTCGCTGACAATTTCCTGGTGCAAGTGCTGGAGCAACCAACTAGGGGCCGTGCTTCTCTTGACCTGCTGCTCACAAACAGGGAAGATTTGGTAGGGGAAGTAGAAGTGGGTGGCAACCTAGGCAGCAGTGACCATGAGATGGTCGAGTTCAGGATCCTGATGAAAGGAAGAAAGGGGAACAGCAGGATACGGACCATGGACTTCAGAAAAGCGGACTTTGATTCCCTCAGGGAACTGATGGGCAGGATTCCCTGGGAGGCTAATATGAGGGGGAAAGGAACCCAAGAGAGCTGGCTGTATTTTAAGGAGACCTTATTGAGGGCACAAGAGCAAACCATCCCGATGTGCAGAAAGAATAGCAAATATGGTAGGCGTCCAGCTTGGCTTAACAAAGAAGTCTTTGGCGAACTTAAACGCAAAAAAGAAGCTTACAAGAAGTGGAAGCTTGGTCAGATGACTAGGGAGGATTATATAAACACTGCTCGAACGTGCAGGAATGAAATGAGGAAGGCCAAAGCACAATTGGAGTTGCAGCTAGCAAGGGACGTGAAGGGGAACAAAAAGGGTTTCTACAGGCATGTTGCCAACAAGAGGAAGATTCGGGAAAGTGTAGGCCCCTTAAAGAAAGAGGGAGGCGACCTAGTGACGGAGGATGTGGAGAAAGCTGAGGTACTCAATGCCTTTTTTGCCTCTGTCTTCACAGACAAGATCAGCTCCCAGACTGCTGTACTGGGTGGCACAGAATGGGAAGGAGGCAAACATCCCGCAGTGCTGAAGGAACAGGTTCAAGACTATTTAGAAGGATTGGACATTCACAAGTCCATGGGGCCGGATGCAATGCACCCGAGGGTGCTGAGGGAGTTGGCTGAGGTGATTTCAGAGCCATTGGCTATTATCTTTGAAAGCTCGTGGCAACAGGGGGAGGTCCCTGAGGACTGGAAAAAAGCAAATATAGTGCCCATCTTCAAAAAAGGGAGGAAAGAGGATCCGGGGAACTACAGACCGGTCAGCCTCACCTCAATCCCTGGAAAGATCATGGAGCAGGTCCTTAAGGAATCCATTTTAAGGCACTTGGAAGAGAGGAAGGTGATCAGGAACAGTCAACACGGATTCACCAAGGGAAAGTCATGCCTGACCAACCTGATTGCTTTCTATGATGAGGTGACTGGCTCTGTGGATGTGGGGAAGGCGGTGGATGTGATATACCTTGACTTTAGCAAAGCTTTTGATACGGTTTCTCACAGTATTCTTATCAGCAAGTTAAAGAAGTATGGGTTGGATGAATGGACTATAAAATGGATAGTGAACTGGCTAGAGCATAGGGCTCAACGAGTAGTGATCAATGGCTCCATGTCTAGCTGGCAACCGGTCACAAGCGGAGTTCCCCAGGGGTCGGTCCTGGGGCCGGTTTTGTTCAACATCTTTATTAATGATCTGGAGGATGGGGTAGATTGCACCCTCAGCAAGTTTGCGGACGACACTAAGCTGGGGGGAGTGGTAGATACCCTGCAAGGTAGGGATAGGATACAGAGTGACCTAAACAAACTGGAGGATTGGGTCAAAAGAAATCTAATGAGGTTCAACAAAGAAAAGTGCAGAGTCCTCCACTTAGGAAGAAAGAATCCCATGCACAGCTATAGACTGGGGACCGACGAGCTGGGCAGCAGCTCTGCAGAAAAGCACCTGGGGGTAACAGTGGATAAAAAGCTGGATATGAGTCAGCAGTGTGCCCTGGTTGGCAAGAAGGCCAATGGCATATTGGGCTGCATTAGGAGGGGCATTGCTAGCAGGTCACGGGAAGTGATTATTCCCCTCTATTCGGCATTGGTGAGGCCGCATTTAGAATATTGTGTCCAGTTTTGGGCCCCCCAATACAAAAAGGATGTGGACAAGTTGGAGAGAGTCCAGCGGAGGGCAACCAAAATGATTAGGGGCTGGAGCACAGGACTTATGAGGAGAGGCTGAGGGAACTGGGCTTGTTTAGTCTGCAAAAGAGAAGAGTGAGGGGGGATTTGATAGCGGCCTTTAACTACCTGAAAGGGGGTTCTAGGGAGGATGGGGCTAGGCTGTTCTCGGTGGTGGCAGATGACAGAACAAGGAGCAACGGTCTCAAGTTGCAGGGAGGGAGGTCTAGGTTGGACATTAGGAAAAAGTTTTTTACTAGGAGGGTGGTGAAGCACTGGAATGGGTTACCTAGGGAGGTGGTGGAATCTCCATCCTTAGAGGTTTTTAAGCTGCGGCTTGACAAAGCCATGGTTGGGATGATATAGCAGAGGTTAGTCCTGCTTTGAGCAGGGGGTTGGACTAGATGACCTCCTGAGGTCCCTTCCAACTCTAATATTCTATGATTCTATGATTCTATGATTCTCACTCTGCTTCTCTCCCTTCACAGGCACCCTGAATATTGCTGAGCCTGATCGGTGCTTCGACCATCTCATGGCGGCTTTCAACCTCACCCCCCCCGATCCGTCAACATTCATCCTAAATGGCATCCCGGGGCTGGAAGATGCCCACATCTGGATTTCCATCCCTTTCTCTATGATCTACATCATCAGCCTGTTGGGAAATTTCACGCTTCTGTTTGTTGTCAGCAAAGAGCAGACCCTGCACAAGCCCATGTTCCTCCTGCTCTGCATGCTGGTGTTCACAGACATTGGCATTTGTACCTCTGTCATGCCGAAGGCACTCTGCATATTTTGGTTTCATTCCAAAAGCATCACTGTGGATGGCTGCCTCACCCAGATGTTCTTCCTTCATGGGATTGTTTCTATGCAATCAGCCGTCCTTGTGGTAATGGCCTTTGATCGCTACGTCGCCATATGTGACCCTCTCAGATACGACACCATCCTCACCAATGCACGAGTCGCTACGCTAGGGCTAGTGGGTTTGGTACGAGCTGTTGTCTTGGTTTTGCCAGTGCCCCTGCTGGTGCGGAGGCTGCCATTCTGCACCAACCGTGTTATCCTCCACACATACTGCGAGCACATGGCTGTGGTGAAGTTATCATGTGGGGACACCACACTCAACCAGATGTACAGCTTGGTGATAACATTCATAATTATAGGGTCAGACCTGATACTCATTGGCCTATCCTACGGGTTGATCATCAGGGCCGTTCTCATGATCTCCTCCAAGAGAACCCACCAGAAAGCCCTCAACACCTGCACGGCCCACATCTGCGTGATGCTGGTGTCTTATACTCCCTACCTCTTCTCCGGCCTGACACACAGGTTCGGTCACGGCATCGCTGCCCATGTTCACATCCTCTTGGCCAACATCTATCTCCTTTTGCCCCTCATGTTCAACCCTATCATTTATGGGATCAAAACCAAAGAGCTTCGTGAGAAAGTGGTAAAATGCATCTGCAGAATGTGATCGCCTGGGGCCACTGACTTTAAACCTGTCTGACAGGAGGGGGAAAGGATGTCTCCTCATTAATCAAGGGTGCTTTGTCCCAATTTGGCTGAGCTCAACCTTGTGGCAGTTCACAGTCTAACAAGTTCCTCACACCTAAAGTCTTATCACTACATTACCAAGCACTGCCCTCTCTGACCATCACATGATCTCTTTCAGTGTCACTCTTCCTCCCCCACCCGCACACACCCTGTCACTCGGCCTTTCCATGACATCCACACAACCAATGCTCATGGCTTCTCACATTCTTTCAGCCCCATTTTCCATCACCATTCCTCACTCTCCTCCATCTTTGACTCTTTTGCCCCTCTCTGCCATCACAAGGCCCTCAGGTCTCCCCCTGCACCAGACCCCAACAATCCCTTCCAGTCCTGAGTCTCCCCAAATCGGTCTCTCTGAATTCTTAACTAGCAATAACTTGGACTTTTCCCCTCTGGTTTGTCCTCCCTGAAGACATGAAATCTGCCCTCAATTATCAGTTCCTTTTTTTGGACACACATTGCAATCAGACTGGGATCAAAATAAACAAAAAGTCTATTTAATAGAAAAATCACAGATACAAAGATGAAGGACGGAAGAATCCCATGCACCAAGTGGAGCTGGGGTCAGAGCAGCCTTAGCCAGAACCAGAGGGGCCAGGGAAGCAGCCCAGAAGGCAGAGCTGGGATGGAGGCAGAGCTGCAGTTCTGAGCCAGAGCCAGGGAGATGGAGCAACCTCTGACCGAGCGTGCTGAGCAGCTGCGGAGAGCAAGGTCCAGTGCAGGGAGATGTCACCAGACAAGAAGGCCTTATAGGGCCTTTTCCTTTGGGCTGGGAGAGGGAGACGTGACCCAAATGGGGGCCGATACTGGGGAGAAGAAGTCATTGACGATACTGCAGTTTTCTGACTCTAGTTGGCTTTCCATCGGTCCCTGTTCGAGCAGAGTTCTTGCTCAGTTTGACGAACGGACGCTGCACTTTCAGACAGCCAAAGACAAAGAAAAAAACTACAAGGCTGAACTTCTTTATCACACGTACAGTGACCTGGCTGGAGCCTGAGGGCGTGTGGCCACCACCAGAGCAGACGTCTTATTTGCGGTATCGTGGCTGGGATTCCTGGCTCTCTCAATCCAGGTGGGGGAAGTGAATGAGGTTAATCCCTTCTTGCTAGAACAGACCTCACAGCTGCTGATCTTGTACCTGGATCTGGAAGCTGGTCTCTGGAACCAGGTCCATGTGGCTGCCAAAAGCACAAACCTCCTCCCGGCCTTTCTGCCAAACCCCCCTCTCCCTGCCCTGCCGGCAGAGGCCCCCTCACCAGAGATCGGTCCTAGCTGGTGTCAGCCTGAGACCTTTGGGACTCTGGGTACCAGAACTGGGGAGCCCAACAGGCCCCACTGCAGAGTAAGTTGACTGTGCCCTTAGACCGCATGCGGAGACCAAAACTAGGGGAATGATGCAGCCCTGCCACGCCCAGAGTTCATAGACAATGGTTTGATTGAAACAATATGGCTGTGTGAATAACTAAAAGAAGGTGAAGTGGGGACGGGCCATAATAGTGACTTAAGTGAGAACATGAAGAGTAGCTGCTGTTCTGCATCCTACTTAGGTTTTGTCTGAGATAAATAATTGAAATATTTAAGGAAAAGCCATTCTACACTTCCAAAACAGAGGCACCAGCAACTATAGCCCAGCTCAGGACCACTGTCACCCTTGTCAGTCGCTGAAGTCTCACCTTGTGTCAGGGTGTACCATGTACCCTGTGGATGCCTCATGGTCCTACCACACCCTGCCCTGGAAAGAGCAATAGAGGTGAGTCCTCCTGGCTGCCTAGAGTGGCTGTGGGGAAAAACAACCAATCGGGGAGAGGCTGCAGGTAGCAGCCAATAAGAACACAGCAAGCTCCACTAAAAGGAGCTGCAGTATCTGAGCAGAGTGAGTTACAGCTTTCAGGCAGAGGAGGAAAAATGATATTCCTGGCTGCATGAAGGAACTCCAAGAGCATGGACACAGCAGCTGCTGGCAGGGATCGGGGGAGTAGGAAGGAGCTCTTGGCTGTTTGCTGGGACATGGTGCATGGCTGCCCTGAGGTAAGGGTGAAGCCGAAGGTGCTGGGGCCCGTTGGGAAGAGGACTAGGAAATCGTAGGAGCATAGTGAGCAGTTAAAGCGGACCCAGCAGGAGGCTGCTAATCATAGGGTCTCTGGGTTGGGACCCGCTGTAGTGGAAAGACCTGGGTCCCCACACTGGCCACACAACGTGACCTTCCCATGAGGAGGGAGTTGAACCAGGCTCAGAGAGGGGACTGAAGACCCCAAAAAGTTTCAGCAAATACAGAATTTTGATGCACCCCTGTGTTGAGGAAAGAATCACTCTGCTATACTTCAGAGTAGGATCAAGGGCAGCTTTAATGGTGACACACACACATATACAAAGTACTTTAGCTAAAGGGAAGCCCAAGCAGCATGTCTAGATGCTGATCATTGGTACTTCACCTGGCTACCAGAAACAAAAGGCTTATATAGGGGTTGCTTAGGTTCATTTACATGTTGATCGTATAGTGGAATTTGATTAACAGTTTATACTTTCAGGAAAAGACAATCACAATGCACTATGGGGTACGCCAGACATTTTCACAGGAAAGACCAACCAGCTACTTGATTATACAATGTAGTTTTCAGGTATCCTGGCTATCACCCGGAGATGGGTGGCTACACAATACACGTTCAAATGCTAATTTGTATGGAGTAAGTTCCTATGGGGCTGGGTAGACAGGGGGGCACGTACCAATACTTATCAGAACAGGAGATGTCTGTTCACAGACTTCAAAAGGGCTAGAGTTCACAAAAAGAGTTTGCATTTAAATTGTGGTCCTGAGACATCCTGTGGGACTTTAGCATCTTTATCTTAGTTTCAGTTGGGGCATCCTGTTAATGGTTCAACCTGGGGCTTTTATTTCAGTTTCAGGCTACAATTTCAGGTCAGGCCTTCTATGATCATTTTCAGGCCAGGCATGCTACTAATCAATTCTATTGATTAATTCCTTGATTCCACACCTGGAAGGGGATTTAATGAAGTGAAGGACCACAGGGACTCAGCTGGGGAGCTGGGGTCAAAGGCGACATGGCTCCGTAACCGAGCGTGAAAGCAGCTTTGAAAGGACAGTACAGAGGACATTGAGACAGGCTCTGTTGTACTTATGCCCCACAAGGGTTCTGACTGGGTCAGATACCCAGGGCCTCTGTGTGGCTGAGTCACCAAACCAGCCTGAAAGGCCGCCAACAGGGCTCACTGCAGACAGAGAGGTGCAGACACACACCCAGCCCAAGGGCACTTACGGGAGCTGAGTGGCACCCTGTTACAGTCCTGATGAACCGTTCAGTCTGCCACAGCAGCGCAAAACCCTGACTGCCCAAAAAGAGACATGGCAGGGCTCTGCCCCACATGCAGTCTCTGACGGCCATTAAAGGTGTGAGCCCCAGTGAACCTTTCCCACATTCAGTGCATTGCTGGGGTGACTCTCCCGTGTGGATTGTCTGACGTGTAGAGCATCGTTTCTGGCCCAGCTCCAGGCTTGTTCTGCTGAGCCCACAGGCCTTGCCCCAACCTGATTCCCTGTTTTGCCCCACTTTACTCTGGCTTTGAATCTTGGCTCTGGATCTTGACTCTGGCTCTCATTGTTGGTGTTGGTTCCTGGCCCAGCCTCACTCTGGCTCCAGCCACTAGGCCAGACCACCTACAGCCCCAGTCTGACAGTGTCAGGAGGAAGAGGGTTGCAGGTTCCGTAGGGATTTGTGAGCCAGGTCTACATTAGGAAACTGGACAAGAAAACATGCCTGCGGTTGGAACAGCCAACTCCTGCCTTTCAGCATTGCTTCAGAAGACAAGAACCTTGAAGGTGCAGAGTGTAATTTAAAGTGGTAACAGCGAGTGCTGCAAGGAGGAATGATTTTATCTTTAATGCATTTTTTAATTTTTAATTCAAATATGAATCCAGTTACATTGACACTGGAAGAGGCTCTTCCTCCTTTGCACTTTGTTACTGTTCAGCAACGTCCGTTTGGTAACACGACCGAGTGCTTCTTAGAAACGGGATTTAAATGGTTCCTTTCACCATACACTGTTCATCTGCAGGATGTTGTGTTAAATTGTAGGATTTTTTTGTTGTTGTTGAAATCAGTGTTCCCATTACAATCCAATCCTGAACATTTTTATACATGTATAGTAAAGCTGTTGAAATGGTTAATGGATCAAACCATTTTGACTAAAAAACCCATAAAGATGGAAATAATTTTTTTTAAACTAGCAAAAATGAAATCAGAAAATAATAAATCCAAAAATCCACAATACTAAAACACATTTCATAGGGCCCTGGGTCTGGACTTACTGGGGCAGCGCAGAGAGGAGCATCTGAAGGAACAGCTGTGGCATTCCCACAGGAACAGAGCTACCCACAGCAATGCAAAACCTGGGATCCACCAAGAAAAGGGGCAAAGGGAAAGGAAATGAGGCAATGTGTTAAGACAGAATGTTGTGCTTCTCCTTGAGTGGCATGTTCTAGGGGTGCCCAGGTCCCAAGCATAATTTTTTTAGGCCCAGTACAAACTTGTAAGACGGGCCCCCTCCCACACACATACCAAAATCCTTCATCCCATACACACAATCTCATGAACCAGGAAAAAAATGTCTTCATGGTAATGGGGGTCGCAGCCAGGACCTCCAGGCCCTGGTAAAGTGTACCCTTTCGCCGCACATCTGGGGGTGTGGGGCAGTCCAGGCAGGCTTCAGCGGCTCAGTTCAAGGGGCCGTTGCTCCGCAGAGTTGCAGGACCTGGGTCATGAATACACTGCAGCCTCTGGGAAGACATGTCTGCCTCCAACAGAAGTTTCACCCTGACTGAACGGCTGAGCCAGCCTATTATACTTTCCTTCCCTGCCCTGGCTTCCGGGTGGTTTGCCTGCAGGCCCTGGTTCTGCCAGTAGAGACGTCAGGACCCTTCCTCGGGCCAGGCTCCAAGGAAGGCCCCATCACATTGCGACAGTCCCAATATGGGCGCGTCCTCAATTAAAGGTTTTTTATCCTCACAATCCCCTGAGGCAGGGAAGTGCTCTCTTTATTTTACAGAGGGGAAACTGAGGCCCAGAGTAGATTACGAGATGACACGTCCAAGGTCACACAGGACCTCTGTGGCCGAGCTAGGAATTGACCAGGTCCCCTTGAGTTCCAGACCAGCGCATGATGCACTAGACCCCAGAGGGAGCTTGTCAAAGGCACAAGGGCAGTGGGCAGCAGAGTCCCATTGAATGTGGATGGACAATGGGCACCTCACTCGCCTCTGAACATCTCCCTGCACCTTCCCCACCCCAATGACAGTCTGTGCAGCTACTCTAGCTGGGATAAAGAGAAAAAGGCCGTCAGTCCACAGGCTTCAGGGCATGTGCTGATCACTGCAGGGGGCTCAGAAAGCTGCGCTTCCCCCAAGCAGGATATTGCACCATGAGGGGTTTATGACTAAGCTGGGGCAATCTGTGCTGCCCTCTGTCAGAGAGGCTATCGGATGGGAGGGACTGTTACTCAGTGTGGAAATACTACTTTTGAAACAAGGATGCACAAAAGCCTGTCCACGTGCATGTCGTGGTCTTAGGGATTCAGCACGAGGTTCATCAGCCGGGAGTAACAGCAGATGCTCAGATTCTATGACAATGAGCAGCAGCACAGAAATGCTGAGAGATAAATGAGCACGTCTAACCCTTGGCTCGTCTTTTCTCTCTGGGCTTTTAGCAGAGCAGGACAACTCTAGCAAGTCTGCAAGGCTCAGTGACCTGACAATCTGAGCCTCTGTTATCAGTGAATCATTCATTCTCTCCCAGGAGAGGCTCTTATGATGAAATTCTCCAGTCTCTATTTTCTGCTGTTCCCACTGCTCACAGAGCGCAGGGAATTGTCCCAGAGCCCAGGTCCACCTGAGAGTCCACAGAGACTGTATGGGGGAATAATAAATGTTCCTGTCCAGCATTGCACGTGTCAGATGTGAGATTCGTACACTCATTCTCAGGTCACAGTAAGGAGATTTCTTTTCTCTACTGCATGGGATTCTGGTGAGTGGTCTGTTTATGCAATAAAGTTAGCGCTAAGAGCTCAGGAAGGGTTTGAGTCAAGAATAATCTGGGCAGGAATTCTCCAGCATGGAGGTTTGAATGGTTAAAATTGTTAGAAATACCAAGGGATTTCCCACATAAAAATGGAGCTAAAGACTTATTGGAAATAGTTTAGACAATTATTTGTTTTTAAGATAAGTTCCTTGTCTCTTTAGAGTATCCTTCCATCTGTCTCAGCGTCAGTGCAGGCTTCTCCTCCTTCGTCCCCCCCTTTCCCCGGTGCAGACAGACGCAGAGTTTAACCCAGGCTGTGTAGATATTTGTACGAGCTGTCACTTTGTGGTGTGTCTGGCACCTGGTGCTGGTCCTGGGTGAGTGGGATCACTGTGTGGCAGTGCTCGGGATGGTGGTGGTGGGGAGGGAGGTGTACATGGACAGGCGGGCAGCACTGATGAAATTTAATTTTTCTGTCTGATTGTTGGTCCCAGAACAGTGCTGGGAGCTACCCTGCCTCCGAGTGTGTCTGGGCAGCTCTCAGAGCGTCTTTTCCCTGGCGAGCCATAGAATTGCAGCCTGGGTGTAACAACCTTTACTCATTTTTTTCCCAGTTTTTTTAATGTTTGTTGCATGTTAATTATGCAACTTCAGGCATTTCCCCAGTGGAAATAACCATTGATCTTTGGACCTCAGCTGGTTCCATCTCCAATCGGATCTGACAGCCTGTCTGTAAACTCCTTCCCCATCCCAGGCTGCTCTGACTCCAACACTACGCTGGGCACCAGTGTCTTCTCCAGGTTTCACAGTTACCCATGGCCCCCACAACTGCTGAGACACCCCAAGCTACCCACTACTCTTCCTCTGCAGGGTGAGGTTCCCCGGTTCCACATCTCCCTTGGCTAGAGGGGATCAGTGACAGTTTCTCTCCAGGAGGAACGTTGCATACGGAGTAGCAGATGCCAAGGCAACTGTGCTGCTGCTCTTGTTGCTCCCACACTCACCTCGTGGGGCTTCGGGGTCTGCTGCACAGCAACAATGAGCAAGCTGAGAAGTGTGCACAGTATATAATGAGAGCTGGGAATTCTGGGTCATGTCAGTGCCTAGGTAAATAAAGCTGCCAGGTGCAGGAGCTCCTGGCCGCTGTCTGACACAGTGAGCCACTGGGACCCAGACCATAAACCTGGGACTCCCTGGGATCATTTGTTAGCCAGCTCTGCTAACTAATTAATGGGGACAGCTGTACATACATTCCTCATGGTGGAGACTTTATGGGGTCATGTCAGTATTTTTCTCATCTGAAACTTTCGTCCTTGAAATGTCACACGGGATGCTTCAGTCATGTGGAAACACGCGTAGAGTATCCTTTTCAAAGTTACAAAATTTACATGAGACGTTTCTGCCCTGGGGCTAAATTCAGCACTGTCAAGAATAAAAAAAAATGCCTTCAGTAAGGTTCAGGCACAAGTTGGCAGGCAAAATAACTCCAGCTGACTCCTGTATGTGCTGCAGGGACATGTTCACAGATCCCCAGGCCAGAAGAGGCCATTCTGATCATCTACACTCACCTCCTGAATAGCGCAGGCCAGAGATCTGCCACTAAGTAATTTTTAGAATGGAACTTATAGAGAAACATCGACCTTGGTTTAGAAATTCTCAGTGATAGACAATCTACCATGACCCTTGGTGAATTGCTCTAATGGTTAATTACTCTCCATATTTAAAAAGTGTGCATCTCATTTATAGTCAGCATTTGTCTAACTTCGACTTCCAGACACTGGATGGTGTTAGACTAATCCATGCTAGCCTGAAAACCCTATTAATCAATATTTTTTCCCTATACCAACCAGTCCCTATTGCTCTGAATCAGTGACCTGTCCTCTTCTTTATTTAGTTTCCCCCAATTTTTGTGGAAGTGCTTAAGCAGCTAGTTTGCTGACTGGTTTCTCTCCTTACCCCTGTCAGTTAACAAGGCAGAATAATGAAACCACTGTACTTGTTATGTCTCAGAGAAAGCTGGGTGCTTTCAAGAATGAGTCACAACAAAAGAAACAAGGGAAGTAACAAAGCAGAAAGTCCCAGCCTGTCTTGATAACGTCCATTTCCATGAAGAATACGTGGCTTCTTTCCAAAAGAAGCATTGCATCATGTATAAGACCTATGATCCAGCCAGTACAGAGTCCTCTCTCTGATACCAACAATCCCAAGGAGCTGCCGAAGAAGATATTTGAGGGATAACCTGACCGTCTTTATGGTGTCACTTTAATACCTAACAGCCAGAGATTGCCATGTGCCCTGAAACATGTGGGTATATAGGCTTTCCAAGATATTTATTTATCTGTAACTATTGAGTAACAATGAGTTCCTCTGTCTAATTATGCACTGAGTGAAGGAAGCATTCTTTTTTTTAATTAGTTTGGAATTTGCTGTTTAATTGAGTAACCTCTAGAACTTGTGTTATGAGACAGAGAGAACACATTCTTGATATACTCTCTGACAGTCAGTATTTTATAGACTCTTCTCAAATCCCTTCTTATTTCTCCCCTTTCTACAGTAACAACCCCAGTCTTTTCAACCTCTCTCCCTAGGAGAGTTTCCCCAGGCCCTTGATCTTTCTCATTGCCCTTCCATGAACCCCTCTAGTTCTGCAATGTCCTGTTTGAGAAGGGTGCTCACTACTGCACAGAAAAATCCAGGGGAGGGTGAAGCAGTGACTGATTGAGCTCATGGCATTGTATTTTCGGTATAAATCCCCATCCCGCATCGCAATGCGCATATACGATGCACTTCTTGACAATGAACATCATCTCCCATCATGCAGCTTGTTCACTGGACTGGTTAGTTCCCTTTGAGGACATCGACATCTCTAGACTGGAACAGGGTCTAAATAATTTGGAGCCATCTGAAAATCATGGAATCATACAAGATTAGGGTTGGAAGGGACACTCAGAAGCTCATCTAGTCCAACCAACTGCTCTAAGCAGGACTAACCCCAACTAAATCATCCCAGCCAGGGCTTTGTCAGGACATACCTTAAAAACCTCTAGAGATGGAGATTCCACCACCTCCCTAGGTAACCCATTCCAGTGCTTCACCACCCTCCTGGTGAAAAGGTTTTTCCTAATATTCACCCTAGACTTCCCCCACTGCAACTTGAGACCATTGCTCCTAGATCACTGAGAACAGCCTAGCTCCATCCTCCCTGGAACCCCCTTTCAGGTAGTTAAAGGCTGCTATGAATTCCTTCTTCACCCTTTTCTTCTGCAGACTAAACAAGCCCAGTTCCCTCAGTCCTCCTCATAAATCATGTGCTCCAGCCCCCTAATCATATTTGTTCACTTCTGCTGGACTATCTCCAATTTGTCTACTTCCCTTGTGTACAATACTCCAAATCAGGCCTCAACAGTGCCGAATAGAGGGGAATAATCACTTCCCTCCATCTCCTGGCAATGCTCCTACTAATGTAGCCCAATATTCCAGCAATAGAGGGGAATAATGTTACCATCTCACTGCTCGCCCCCCTTTCAAGATAGTTAATAACTATAATATATTTATTTATTGTTATCAAATGTATAACCCCCCTCGCTGGCCTTCTCTCCTTTCACAGAAATCTGAGCATTTCACATCCTGATCGGAAACTCGACCACCTCATGGAGGCTTTCAACCTCACTTCCTCCGGCCCACTAATATTCATACTAAATGGCATCCCGGGGCTGGAAGATGCCCACATCTGGATTTCCATACCTTTCTCTATGTTCTACATCATCAATCTGTTTGGAAATTTCACGGTTCTGTTTGTTGTCAGCAAAGAGCAGACCCTGCACAAGCCCATGTACCTGCTCCTCTGCATGCTGGCGCTCGCAGACATCAGCATATCTACCTGCATCATGCCGAAGGCACTGTGCATATTTTGGTTCCATTCAAAATACATCACTGTGGATGGCTGCATCACCCAGATGTTCTTCCTTAACGCGGTTGCTGCTATGCACTCAGCTGTCCTTGTGATAATGGCCTTCGATCGCTATGTCGCCATATGTGACCCTCTGAGATACGCCACCATCCTCACCAACACACGAGTCGCTAAACTAGGGCTAGTGGGTTTGATACGAGCTGTTATCTGCATTCTGCCAGTGCCCCTGCTACTGCGGAGGCTGCCATTCTGCGCCAACCGCGTTATACCCCACACGTACTGTGAGCACATCGCTGTGGTGAATAAGTCGTGTGGGGACACCACAGTCAACCGGACGTACGGCCTCGTAATAGCATTTGTGATCATCGGGATAGACCTGACACTCATTGGCCTGTCCTATGGGCTGATCATCAGGGCCGTCCTCAGGATCTCCTCCAAGAAAGCCCACCAGAAAGCCCTCAACACCTGCACAGCTCACATCTGTGTGATGCTGATATCTTATACTCCCAAACTCTTCTCTGCCCTGACACACAGATTTGGTCAGGGCATCGCTGGCTACGTTCACATCCTTTTGGCCAACCTCTATCTCCTTGTGCCCCCCATGCTCAACCCCATCATTTATGGCATCAGAACCAAAGAGCTTCGTGACAAAGTGGAAAAATACATCTGCAGAATGTGATCGCCTGGGGCCACTGACTTTAAACCTGCGTGACAAAAAGGGGAGAAGGATGTCACCTCGTTAATCAAGGGTGCTCTGTTCCTATGTGGCTGAGCTCAACCTTGTGGCAGTTCAAAGTTTGAAAAGTTCCTCATACGTAATGTCTTATTACTCCATAACCAAGCACCGCTCTCTCCAACCATCACCTGATCTCTTCAGCGTCACTCTTCCTCCCACACAACCTGTCACTCGGCCTTTCCATGACTTCCACACCACCAGCAAATGTGGCTTCTCATACGCTCTCAGCCCCATTTTCCATCAGTATGGTTGC
This sequence comes from Emydura macquarii macquarii, assembly GCF_026122565.2. NCBI lineage: Eukaryota > Metazoa > Chordata > Testudines > Chelidae > Emydura > Emydura macquarii. Next base: position 27,469 of record NW_027130634.1, read on the forward strand.
TGATTCCCACCATTCCCCACTCTCCTCCATTGTTGACTCTTTTGCCCCTCTCTGCCATCACAAGGTCCTCAGCTCTGCCATCCACCAGGACCCAGGAATCCCTTCCAGTGCTGAGTCTCCCCAAATTGATCTCTCTGAAACGTAACTAGCAATAACTTGGCATTTACCCCTCTCCTAAGTCGCCACTGAAGGCAGGAAATCTGCCCTCAGTTATCAGTTCATTTTGGGACACACATTGCACACAGACTGGGGTCAAAATAAACAAAATATTTATTTAATAGAAAAAATCACAGGTGCAAAGATGAAATAGTGAGGAAAAGCAAACATAGACGAGTTACACAGAAAATAAACAAAGACACAACCTCAGGCTTTCCAGTTCTCTACTAGTCAAGTTCCAATTTCTAATGCAAGTGACCTGTTGTCTGTGAAGGAACGGGTCCAAGACTATTTAGAAGGATTGGACATTCACAAGTCCATGGGGCCAGATGCAATGCACCCGAGGGTGCTGAGGGAGTTGGCTGAGGTGATTTCAGAGCCATTGGTTATTATCTTTGAAAGCTCGTGGGAACAGGGGGAGGTCCCTGAGGACTGGAAAAAAGCAAATATAGTGCCCATCTTCAAAAAAGGGAGGAAAGAGGATCCAGGGAACTACATACCGGTCAGCCTCACCTCAATCCCTGGAAAAATCATGGAGCAGGTCCTTAAGGAATCCATTTTAAGGCACTTGGAGGAGAGGAAGGTGATCAGGAACAGTCAACATGGATTCACTAAGGGAAAGTCATGCCTGACCAACCTGATTGCTTTCTACGCTGAGGTGACTGGCTCTGTGGATGTAGGGAAGGCGGTGGATGTGATATATCTTGACTTTAGCAAAGCTTTTGATACTGTCTCACACAGTATTCTAATCAGCAAGTTAAAAAAGTATGGGTTGGATGAATGGACTATAAAATGGATAGAGAACTGGCTAGAGCATAGGGCTCAACGAGTAGTGATCAATGGCTCCATGTCTAGCTGGCAACCGGTCACAAGCGGAGTGCCCCAGGGGTCGGTCCTGGGGCCGGTTTTGTTCAACATCCTCATTAATGATCTGGAGGATGGGGTAGATTGCACCCTCAGCAAGTTTGCGGACGACACTAAGCTGGGGGGAGTGGTAGATACCCTGGAGGGTAGGGATAGGATACAGAGTGACCTAAACAAACTGGAGGATTGGGCCAAAAGAAATCTAATGAGATTCAACAAGGACAAGTGCAGAGTCCTCCACTTAGGAAGGAAGAATCCCATGCACAGCTATAGACTGGGGACCGACGAGCTGGGCAGCAGCTCTGCAGAAAAGGACCTGGGGGTAACGGTGGATAAAAAGCTGGATATGAGTCAGCAGTGTGCCCTGGTTGTCAAGAAGGCTAATGGCATATTGGGCTGCATTAGGAGGGGCATTGCCAGCAGGTCACGGGAAGTGATTATTCCCCTCTATTCGGCATTGGTGAGGCCGCATTTAGAATATTGTGTCCAGTTTTGGGCCCCCCACTACAAAAAGGATGTGGACAAGTTGGAGAGAGTGCAGCGGAGGGCAACCAAAATGATTAGTGGGCTGGAGTACAAGACTTATGAGGAGAGGCTGAGGGAACTGGGCTTGTTTAGTCTGCAAAAGAGAAGAGTGAGGGGGGATTTGATAGCGGCCTTTAACTACCTGAAAGGGGGTTCCAGGGAGGATGGGGCTAGGCTGTTCTCGGTGGTGGCAGATGACCGAACAAGGAGCAACGGTCTCAAGTTGCAGGGCGGGAGGTCTAAGTTGGACATTAGGAAAAAGTTTTTTACTAGGAGGGTGGTGAAGCACTGGAATGGGTTACCTAGGGAGGTGGTGGAATCTCCATCCTTAGAGGTTTTTAAGGTGAGGCTTGACAAAGCCCTGGTTGGGATGATATAGCTGATGTTAGTCCTGCTTTTAGCAGGGGGTTGGACTAGATGACCTCCTGAGGTCCCTTCCAACTTTAATATTCTATGATTCTATGATTCTAGGTATTGATAAATTTAAAAGTTTTATTCATTTCGTGTATCTGTGGATTTTAGATATATTTTTAGATATAGATATATTTATTCTCCATATTTTAAATTTTATCAATGGGCTTTAGTTTTCATACTATTGACCTGTTGACTATGTTTAACTGTCCTTTCATGTAATTTAATTTAATTTTAAAATTAATTGAATAATAAATATTACTTATAGGTTAGATCTTGATTTTAGATTATCTTAGCTACTGAATACTAGATTGGACGGCGGACTGGCCGCATAGTAACCAGGAAAGGGCAGGTATTTACGCCTGTACAAAGTGCAGGGCGGGAGGTCTAAGTTGGACATTGCCTAGGGAGGTGGTGGAATCTCCATCTGTCAACAAGCCCTGGTTGGGAGGATTCAGTGTTTAGATGACCTCCTGAGGTCCCTTCTTAGATCCTGCATTTTGGGCATCCTGCACAACACCTAGACCAGTAAAGGGGTCTGTCACCACCTGCCTTTTAACCTTCGCCCCTTAACACTGTGCTGTTATTGCTTATGGCCCTGCACCAGTAACCAGCCCACAAGCATCATGGTCTCACCCTGGCTTCCAGCATCTGATTTACTCCTTGCAGGGTGATGCCAACAAACTCTGTATGTCCGTCTCCCCAAGTTCTCAGCAAAGGGAAGTCTCAGAAGGGACAGGAAACCTTCTGGGGTTTCCTCCATTTGATATCGTGCTGGTGGAGGACATTGAAGGACATTACTGCCTGGGAAAGAGTGGGAGATTAAAGCAATCTGGTTGGAGGGGCAGGTCCTGAATTCAGGAGAACTGGGAAAATCCACAAGGGGCGCTCTGGAGCTGCCCAGCTGCCGTGATTCACCGTTTTTAGTTTGAAACATCCGCCGGGGGGGGGCACAAGTGCCAGGACTGAGGTTCTGAGTTTGAATTTGATTGTCTGCTCGTAGCTTTGTGGCTAATGTGGAGCAACTCCTGCTGGGGCTTGTAGCACAGCTTGGATTACATAAAAAAAGCTGCTTATCTCATGAAAGTTTTCCTTTGTTATTGATGTAGAGACCAATGTGTTCATAACAAAAGCTTAGTTTCAATACCTAGCATGGGCTACTTTGGGACTAGTTTTTAAGGGACTTTGAGCCATGGACGCAGTAGAAATCTGGCAGCCATGTGTAGGGCAGAGCTAAGGAGAGAGCAGCTGCCCGAGTGGAGCTGGGGGCAGAGCATCAGCAGCCAGAACCAGAGGGTCCAGAGAATCAGCCCAGAAGGCAGAGCTGGGATGGAGGCAGAGCAATTGTGCTGAGCCAGAGCCAGGGAGATAGAGCAACTCTGACCGAGCATGATGAGCAGCTGGGGAGAGCAAGGACCAGTGCAGGGAGACATCACCAGACAAGAAGGCAGTAACATGGCAGCCGAGCGTGCTGGGTTGCTGGGGAAAGGAAGGCGGGGCCCTGGGCAGAGGGCCCACCACAAGGAGATGTTGCCAGACAAGAAAGCTTTGTAGGCTGGTCTTGAGGGGGGGAGGGAGACGTGATGGGGGCCGATCTTGGGGAGAAAAAGCCACTGACAATACTGCAGCTTTCTGACACAAAGTGGCTTTCCATCGATCCATGTGTGAGCAGGGTTCTTGCTCAGTTTGACGAATCAACGCTACACTCTCAGACAACCAAAGGAAGAAACAACAAGGCTGAACTTCTTTATTACATGTACAGTGACCTGGCTGGAGCCTGAGGGCTTGTGGCCACCGCCAGAGAAGAGAGTGGGCATCGAGCATCCCAAGAATCTTGGGGTCCCCTTGTCGGGGTTACAAGGACTCTGCCACAGGGGAGAGAGGAAGGGGAGCTCTTGAGGTCAGGCCGGCCTCCGGGTAAAGGGAGCTGGAGCAAGGACTCAGATCCTTTCACTGTCAGATTCCACCAGGGTAATGCAGAAGCTCACAACAGTGGGATCATCCCCCCGATTCCATTAGGGAACCGAGACAGACTGATGGGTTGGATTTTAGTGACGTGTAACTTGTGAAACCATCACATCAATGAGAACAGCAGAAATGTGTCACTTTGGGGAGCACAGGTTCTGCGTAATGTGAAGGACAGAAAGCAGTATGACAGCTAGACGGCTAGCTGTGTCTAACCACACAGTGTCATGCAGCATTGCAGAGAACCCCACTGATGTAAAAGAGCAGCTCCTAGAAAGTGTTGGTCAGAGCCCATCTTATTCCATTCAGATGGATGAGTTCACAGATACATCAACTGCTGCACAGCTACTGGTGTGTATTCGCTTTGCTACAACCATAGATTTAAAAGAGACATTTCCCATTTGCTGTCCACTGCCAACATGAGCAACTGGGGAAGAGCTTTTGAAACTACTAAGTAATTTTGTTCGAGACACGGACGATCTTGACTGGGGATGTTGGTTTGGAATCTGCAGCGATGGAGCAGGGTCCGTGACAGGATGGCATAGCCGGCTTGTAACAAGGCTGCCGGAAGTGGCCCCTACAGCAACCTGGAATCATTGTATGATCCACGGACAGGCATTGGCTACTAAGACGATGCCAGAGGAGCTCGGCCATGTTCTGTCAGCTGCAGTAAAAAAGACAAACTTTATAAAGTCGCGTCTGGTTAATTCAAGGGTTTTTGCCATTTTCTGTGAGCAGATGGGAGCAAGCTTCTCACAGTTGTTGTTACATGCAGAAGTTCCTTGGCTGTCCAGGACAAGGTGCTGACAAATCTCTGAACTGCATGAAGCCGTCCATATTTTTCTTGCCAATAATATGAATATGGCAGCCATGTATATATATATGCTGTCACATATAACAAAAAGGATACCCAATGTGTGTCACTGGCTCGCTTTACAAGTGGAGAGCGACTCAATTCTCTAAACGTGTCATTTCAGGTGTGAGATGTGAATGTTTTCATTGCTAACGATCATTAGCAACATGAACTGTGGTCTTCACGTGTGCAGCAGAGATCTCTTTGCATCTTTTCAACACTGGAGGACGTTGTGTGATGATCTGTCAGTTGACACTGACCTTCAGCAGAATTCTGTACATGAGTGGAGTGGGCAGGAACACATAGAAAAGATGGTCCTTCCAAGGGAGAAGGAATACATCTGCAACCAGCCCGGGCTGTGGGTCCGGAATGAGCAGAACTGCAGACATTTCCTGTTGTGCCTTGTTATGAACAAGCCTGTATGGGAAACATCCCATCTTTGGAAGATGTTCCTGATAGTGTCCAGGTAAGTGGACCACTCATCGTTGGAGAAGGATCTTATGAAATGATCCACTAGCTCATTCTGTGTGCCTAGAAGACAAGAAGTCTCAAGATGCATTGAGGGGTCACACAGAATTCTCACAAGGGGAGGGCTTCCTGGCACTAGGGAGAGGAACTTGCTCCACTCTGTGTGTTTATTTAGGACATGGCTGTGGTGTTGTCTGTAAGAACTAACACACATTTGTTCTCAGTGGTTCTGGAAAGATTGACAAGAAAGCCACATCACTCTGAGCTCTCTGACGTTGATATGCAACAAGAGCTCCACTCTGCACAAAAGACAAGGTGTCCATAACTATGGGGCCATATGCCATAGGTGTTTCAGGAACTGTCTTACATGGAAGTAGCATAGTTTCTGTGATCTTCTATGATAGTTCCCCTGGCCCAGAACCAGCTTTATGGAAAGAAGGTTCTGGCCTGGACCGAGTTGAGGACTGACCCTCAGAAATCTATTATTTGAACAGGTGAGAGAGTTAACTTCTGCACATTTATTAGGAGGCCTAAATTCTCGAAGGTTGTCCATATCAAGCTTACATTGGACTCTACCTGTCCCCTGATGTAACCCATGATCAGCCAATTGTCAAGGTGAAGGTAAACCTGGATCCTTTTTTTCATCATGAAAGCCGCAGCGACTGCCATGCACTTGGTAAATACGTGAGGAGCTGCTGACAGGCTGAAGGGGAGGACAGTAAACTGGCAGTGACCCTGGTTCACTACGAATCAGCAGAATGTTCTGTGACTCTGAAGGACTGAGATGTGACAGTACGCATCCTTCAATTCGAGAGCAGCATACAGTCGCCTGGATGCAGAGAAGGGGTAATGGAGGGCAAAGAGACCATGCAGAACTACACTTTCTTCATGAATCTGTCGAGGTTTCACAGGTCCAGGATGGGTCTGAGACAGCCCTTGGCTTTCGGGATTAGGAAATAACGGGTGTAGAAACCTTTGCCCCTTAGCACCAGAGGAACCTCCTCTACAGCTCCCACTTTTGTGGGCATTTGTACCCCCTGGATTAGAAGTTGCTCATTGGAAGGGTCCCTGACAAGGGATGGAGAGGGAAGGTGGGAAAGAGGGGAACAACTGAACTGTAGGGAGTATCCCCATCCTACCGTGATTAGCACCCTGCGATCTGAAATAATATGAAACACCAGATAGAAGTCGCATAATCAGTCCAAAAAAACAAGGGATTAGATCCAGATACTGTGCTGGTGTGCCATCTTTCGTCATACTCTCGAAAGCTCTGCTTTGAACCTCATGATTGTCTCGCTGGCCCAGGCCCACGGGTCAATGAGGGAGGAAGCCTTCTCTTATTGCTCCAGACACTTCTCCTAGTAGAGTCTTGCCTCAATTGAGAGTGGTAAAAGCGAAGCAAGGTTCGTGATCTGAAATGCTTCCTCTGAGGAGTTAAGGCATGAAGACCTAGAGACTTCATGCTGGCCCTCGAGTCTTTCAGGCTGTGGAGCTTGGAATCAGTTTGTTGTGAAAAGAGGGACGTGCCCTCAAAGGGAAGCTCCTGCGTGGAAGTTTTGCTGCACCTTGGATGAGAGGCCTGTAGCCATGAACTCCTCTGCATTGCCACGGCCGAAGCCATGGTTCACACGGCTGAATCTGAAATGTCCAGTGCCGCTTGCAGAGAAGCTTTTGCTACTGTCCTGCCTTCCTCAACTAAAGCTGAAAATTCAGCCCTAGACTCTTGTGGGAGCAATTCAGTGAATTTTGTTTAACTCTTGGGGACTGTAAGCCATAGAGGCTGAGGGGCACCTGCTGATATGAAATTAGAAGCTGGACCCCCCCCCCCCGCCCCGTGGAGCATATCTTCCTGCCAACGAGATCCATCTTCTTGGCATCCTTAGCTTTAGGCGTGGGGACTTCCTGCCTCTGCCTCACTCATTCGTTTATTGAGGAAAGTACTAACACCCCTGGGGAAGATACATCTGACCAGATCTAAACTCCAGTGATGTGGACTACACAACCACCCCAGGTAAGCTGTTCTAGTGCTTAACTCTCCTTATTCTCAGAAAATATTTCTTAATATCCAAGCAAAATCTCCCTTCCCGAAAACTGAGCTGATTACTTCTTGTCCCACCCTCAGTGGACATGGAGAACAATTAATTACCGTCTTTTTATAACAAATCTTTTCAGATTTCAAGACTGTTATATCCACCCTCAGCCTTCTCTTCACAAGACTAGGCATTCCCAGTACTTTCTATCCTTTCTTCATGAATCAGGTTTTCTAAACCACTTGCCATTTTTCGTTCCTCTCCTCTGGACTCTCTCCAGATTGTCCATCTCTTTTCTAAAGTGTGGTGCCCAACTCTGGACACAGCACTCTAACTACGATCTCACCAGTGCAGTGTATAGATGAACAATTATCTCCCATGTCTTACGTACAACACACGTGTTAATACATCCCCGAATGGCATGTGCCTTTTTCTCAATTGAATCACTTTGTTGAATCATATTCGTGATCCACTATATCTCCCAGATCCTTTTCACCAGTACCACTGCCCAGTCAGTTATTCCCCACTTTGAAATCAGACAATCATAGAAGATGAGGGTTGGAAGGAATACCAGGAGGTCATCGAGTGCAACACCCTGCTCACTGCAGGACCAATCCCAACTAAATCTTCCCAGCCAGGACTTTGTCATGCCAAGCCTTGAAAACCTCTAAGGATGGAGATTCCACCACCTCCCTAGGTAACCTATTCCAGTGCTTCACCACCCTCCTAGTGAAAAAGTTTTCCCTAGTACCTAACCTAGTCCTCCCCCACCAGAACTTGAGACCGTTGCTCCTTGTTCTGCCATCTGCCACCACTGAGAACAGCCTAGCTCCATCCTCCCTGGAACCCTCTTCAGGTAAATGTAGGCTGCTATCAACCCACCCCTCACTCTTCTGTTCTGCAAATTAAAGAAGCCCATTTCCCTCAGCCTCTCCTTATAAGTCACGTTGTCCAGCCCACTAATCATTTTCGCTGTCCTCCGCTGGACTCTCTGCAGTTTGCCCACATCCTGCCAGTAGTCGGGGGGGGGGGGGGGGGGGGGGGGGGGCAAAACTGAACACATTACTCCAACTGTGGCCTCACCAGTGTCGAATAGAGGGGAATAATCACTTCCCTCCATCTACTGGCAATGCTCCTACTAATGCAGCCCAATATGCCACTAACCTTCTTGGCAACAAGGACACGCTGTTCACTCATATCCAGCTTCTTGTCGACTGTAACCATTGGGTCTTTTTCTGTAGCACTGCTGCCTAGCCAGTCAGTCCCCAGTCTGACAGACCCATCGTTGCTTTCCCTCCCAGCATGGGATCCACAGCTACTACTCAGACTCCCCTTTCCTTTTCTCCTGATATAGATGGCAGAGAATTTACATGGAAGAGGAACCCCAGGAATACACTGAATGTGGGAAAAGCTTCAGTCTGAGCTCACACCTTTAATGGCCATCAGAGACCGCACGTGTGGCAGAATCCAGCAAATTCTCTCCCTTGGGAGTATTCAGGGCTTTGAGCTTCTTTGGCAGATGGAAGGGTTCAATAGGAGAGACTTCTGGCAGACACTGACGAGGGTGACAGTGGTTCAGAGCTGGGCTATTGTTGCTGGCACCTCTGTTTGGAAGTGTAGAATGGCTTTTCCTTAAATACTACAATTATTTATCTGTGACAAAACCGAAGTAGGATGCAGAATAGCAGCAATTCTTCATGTCCTCGCTCAAGTCACAATTATGCCTGTCCCCACTTCAGCCTCTTTTAGGTATAAACACAGGCATATTGTTTCTTTCCCATCCTGCTTACGCTTTCAAGTCTGTAATGACCTTTCTATGGGCTTCAGGGGTCTTTTAAGGCTGTACTGAGCTTTCTAAAAATGAAAGGGGCCAATGGTGGAGATAAGTTTTCAGCTATTATCCATCTGCTCCTTTGTACTCACCCTGGGTATCGTTGTCCTAGCAGTTCTCTTTCTTGGCTTCTCTCCTCTATGTTTCATGTCTTGCTGCTCTGTGTTTTGAATCATGGCCTCCACTCTTCTCCCATATGCCGTATTGCACGTCTTAATGAATCAACATAAGCCTAACCAGGAAGACCCGTATATGTGTTATCTAAGGTCCCCTAAGTTAGGCTAGGACTTCATTCAGCGCCTTTCTCTTTGAAGTTATAGTTGCTAAACCTTGAAAGCTCTGCACTTTGTGCCTTCCTAAACTCACTGACGTGTTCTCTGGCTCTTCTCAAAATCTCCTTGCCTTTCTCAAAGTAGTGTAGAGCCAGTAACACCTCTGTTAGTATTGGGAGGTGGCATATAATGCTCTGAGCTTTATCAATATTTTTTTCTAAGTCATCTCATCTTTAGGAAGGTACAGAAGACACACTTTAGAAATGGAATGAGTTCATTTTGTCTCCAGTTTAAAGGAGAGCCCTAAACCTTATGTTAATTCTTCTGTCATGGCTGTCTCTCTCTGTCTCTTTCTACTTTACTTCAGGGCAGGCAGGTACCACATCCCAGCAGCCAGCCAATATCTCCTTCATGCTCCCCCAGTCCCTGCCAGCAGCTGCTCTGTCTCTGCTCTTGGAGTTCCTTCGTCCAGCCAGGAGTACCAGCCTTTCTCCTCTGCCTCCATGCAGCAACTGACTCTGCTCAGGTACTTCAGCTCCTTTTAGTGAGGCCTGCTGTGTTCTGATTGGCTGCTACATGCAACCTCTCCCTGATTGGTTGTTTTCCCCACAGCCACTGTAGGCAGCCAGGAGGACTCACCTCTACTGTTCTTACCAGGGCAGGGTGTGGTAGGATCATGACGCCTCCCTAGGGGGCTTTGGGGCATGGTACACCCCAACACAAGGAGAGACTTCAGAGACTGACAAGGGTGGGAAGGAACTTCCATAATCCTGACAGCCCCAGACTGGTCTTGTCACCACCATTCTGAGTCTTTCGATGGAGACTCAATCAGCCTATCCCTGGTCCCAAATCTGATTACCCAGGATTATGGTTGCGTACATCACCCAAACCTCGAGTCCTGCATCTCACAGCCTGGAAACTCCAAGGCTGAACTCCTTAGAGTTCACATGCTTGGACCCACTAATGAGATCCTTCTAGGAGTAGAAAACCATCCAGTAGAGTGATGTACCTGGCAAAGTGGAAGAGGTTCTTGATCTGGCCTGTGCAGAAAGGTGTTTTGCCCCTGAAGCCATCTATACCATTCATCCTGGACTACTTACTACACCTAAAATAGCATGGGCTATCAGTGTCATTGATCAGAGTCCACCTGGCCGTGATTTTGGTGTGGGTCAATGGCTGAACTGCCTTCACCAACTCAAAAGACGTCCATTTTCTCGAGGGCCTGAACAGGCAGTACCGTCATATGTGCCAGTCAATCCTCGCCTGAGATCTCACTCTAGTCCTATAAAGGCTCATAGGGCCCCCATTTGAGCCCCTTGTGATGTGCTCTCTCCTCTACTTTCGCTAGAATGCGGCCTTTTTGATGACCTTCACTCTGGCCAGAAGGATCTCAGAGATCAGAGCCCTCAGTTTAGAGGCCTAAAACATGATTTTCTTGAAGGACAAGACTGAGCTGCATCCTCACCTACCCTTCCTTCCAGAGGTGGTCTCACAATTCCACGTGAATCACGACATATTCCTTCCAAACTACTATGAGACACCATATGCCAACAGCCGAAAACGGAGACTTCACTCTCTGGACATCAGGCGCGCTCTTCCCTTCTACATTGAAAGGGCAAAAACGTTCAGAAAGACCACTCAACTGTTTGTGGCAACAGCCGATGGGATGAAAGCCCTTCCAGTCTCATCCCAAAGAATTTCATCATGGATCAAGTCCATTATACAACTCTGCAAAGGCACCCGCTTCTGCCATGACAGTGCATTCCACAAGGGTACGAGCTTTTTCAGAAGCATTCCTGGTACAGGTCCCGATCTGGGACATCTTCAATGTTGTCTTCAATCCACACCTTTACATCGCACTACACCTTCACTCTGCAAACCAGAGACGATGCCACCTTTGGCAAAGCGGTTCCGCAGTCTGCGTGCCAACAAATGCCAATCACTCCTCCTGCACAATGGCGTAGGAGTCACTTATATTGGAATTGACATGAGCAAGCACTGAAAGAGAAAATAAGGGTTCCTAACCTTTCGTAACTGTTGTTCTTTGAGGTGTGTTGCTCATGTCCACTCCAAGAACCCTCCCACCTGCCCCTCTGCCCCCTTCGAAGTAGGTAGCTGCCACCCTCTTGACGTAGTGTAATACCACCCTTTACCGTAGATGGACAATTTGGGCAAAACAACTCTATTTATCACCTTTTTACACACTTCTATTCCTCAAAGTGTCATTTCAGGAAGTCAGTTATCTCTTTGTTGTCAGGATGTCTTTGTGCCTTCTGAACCTGTTGTGTATTTTTAGTAATATTTGCATATTAGTAATATTTTGGAAACGTGTATGCTTGCAGTATCAGTGTTTTCTCCGTACCAGTTTCAGTTAGGTCGTAAATTCACAGGCTGGTTTCTGTTCACTTGGCTATTTCCACTTAGGCCTTAAGCCTTAGCCTGTTTGCAGGCCTTAAGCTCTCATTATTACTACACCATGTACCAGCACCATGAAGGCACGACTCCAGGGAGCACGAGAGCTGACCCAACGGATACCACTAGGTACCACTAGGCTTCCACCGACGGTGCACATAACGCGCACACACCTACATTGGAATGGACAGGAGCCACGCCTCTTGAAGAACAACAGTTATGAATGGTTAGGAAGTGTTTTTTCGTTGGGCTGGATGATAAGTGATTCCCCACAGACGTATTTTATGGACAGTTGAAAATGGGAGTATGAATGCTGAGAGGCCAATGAAAATGATACAAGGAGATACTCAAAGCGGTAGATTAAATGGAGTTCCCACAAGCTTGGATTGTGGATATTAGCAGGAGTTGTGGGGACCCGGGAGGGGGAGAATAGGGGCACAGGACTGCTCCTGCACTGACTGGGAGAGGAACGCACAGTGTGCGGGGTAGTGTGTGCAGTGTCCAGATCACAATAGAGCGGAGTCCTGAAAGGTGCAGGAATGCTGCTTGAGGTAAACAAGCACTGCTGTACCTCTGGGTCCTCATATGGCCCTCCTCACTCTTGGTCCCCATACAGATGCCCCACAATTAAAGATTTTTTATCCCCACAAACCCCTGAGGCAGTGATGTGCTCTCCCTACTTTAAAGAGGGGAAACTGAGGTCCACAGTAGATTTAGAGATGACATGTCCGAGGTCACACAGGATGTCCGTGGCCGAGCCAGAAATTGACCAGGTCACCCGCATTCCAGATCAGCGCATGATCCACTAGACCCCAGGGGGAGGTTGTCAAAGGCACAAGGGCAGTGGGCAGCAGAGTCCCATTGAATGTGGATGGACAATGGGCACCTCACTCACCGCTGAACATCTCCCTGCACCCTCCCCACCCCAATGACAGCCTGTGCAGTTACTGTAGCTGGAATAAAGAGACAAAGGCCGTCAGTCCACAGGCTTCAGGGCACCTGCTGATCACTGAAGGGGGCTCAGGAAGCTGCGCTTCCCCATGGCAGGATATTGCACCCTGAGGGGTTTATGACTAAGCTGGGGCAATCTGTGCTGCCCTCTGTCAGAGAGGCTATCGGATGGGAGGGACTGTTACTGTGTGTGGAAATCCTACATTTGAAACAAGGATGTACAAGAGCCTGTCCACGTGCACGTCGTGGTCTCAGGGATTCAGCACAGGGCTCATCAGCCGGGAGTAGCAGCAGATGCTCAGATTCTATGACAATGAGCAGCAGCACAGAAATGCTGATAGAGAAATGAGCGTGTCTAACCCTTGGCTCTTCTTTTCTCTCTGGGGTTTTAGCAGTGTAGGATAATTCTAGCAAGTCTGCAAGAATCAGTGCTCTGACAATCTGAGCCTCTGTTATCAGTGAATCGTTTCTTCACTCCCAGGGGAGGCTTTTAGACAGAAATTCTCCAGGGCCTATCTTCTGCTCTTCCCACTGCTCACGGAGCGCAGGGAATTGTCACCAAGTCCAGGCCAACCTGAGAGTCCTCAGGGACTGTACGGGGGAATCATAAAGGTCCCTGTACAGCACTGCAAGTGCCAGACGTGAGATTTGTACACTGGTTCTCAGGTCACAGTAAGGAGATTTCATTTCTTTGCTGCATGGGATTCCGGTGAGTTGCCTATTTCTGCAATAATGTTAGTGTTAAGGACTCAGGAAGGGTCTGAGTCAAGAACAATCTGGGCAGGAATTCTCCAGCACAGAGACTTGAACTGTTTAATATTGTCAGAAACATGAAGGGATTTAAAACTGGAACTAAAGATTTATTGTAAATAGTTTAGACAAATATTTTTTAAGATAATTTCATTGTCTCTTACTTTGTCCTTCTATCTGTCTCAGTATTTTCCACTTTTGGTCCCTGTGCTTTTTCCACTGGTTTTTAAGTTCAGTGACTTTACTGCCATGTTCAGAAGTGTAGCCACAGTCTCTGCAGTGGATATCTATGATACTTGAGATTTCACAACACGAATGGGTCACACAGGGTTTTACAGACTGGCCAGATTCTGCTCTCACATTCTGCCTTCAGTGGCTCACTCCAGATTGACACTGGAATCCCTGAGAGCAAAATCAGGGCCCCTGAATTTTTAAATCCCCATTTGTCACACTGGTTAGATTGGGGGGAGGCAGGGGCATTTGTCATATTGGTTAACATCAGTGTGTCAAAATCATAGTAATTCATGGAGATATGCCATGTCAGGTACTGTTGGAGAGGTTATAATGTGCTAAATCGGATGACAATACTTATGTTCACGTGTTATATCTGTAATGGAAGTTATGGACATATTTGACGTACCCGTGTTTTAAATTGTGCTGGCTGGGACACACCCCAGACAGAGAGGCGGCAGGACAGTAGCCCACTTAATGGCCCATCAAAACCTTTACAGAAGCAAAGGGCCCAGGAAGAAACTAAAGGCATAGCTGAAGAGTTACCAGGATTGGTCCATGTAATTCTGGACTCCATTTTAGTTCTTGCAACATTCCACAAGACCGCATGGCCAAGACCAGAGGGTTTATAAAATCAAACCAGAGAAATCATTTTGTCTTTGTTCCTGTCCAGCTACAGACACACACCTGCCTCCGGATCTATTCACTTTGCAACTGAACGTAAGGACTTAGACCCATCCGGGTACTGGATGTGTCCCAGAGGAACTGTACAAGCCTGCAACTCCACAATTCTCCCAGAAACCTGATATATGTGGACTTTCAATCATTTCCATGTATCTGATTTGCTTTGACCCTTTAACATTTCTCTTATGGTTTATTTCTTTCTTTTTACAATAAACCTTTAGTTTTAGTTACTGGCAGCGTGGTATTTTAGGTAAGATCCAAACTTACATTGATCTGGTACTGTGGCTGACCCTTTGTAGTAAAAAGCAGAGAGTTTAAATAACTGGTCTCTTTGCTGGACCTAGTGCTGATTTGGGAGCCAGAGGCTGAAATGCAGTAAAGGGGGCTGTGGGCATTTGTGTACTGGCTTCTGTGGGGTTTCAGAAGTGCAGTTTGTGGCTGGTTGGGAAGTCTGGCTTCAGTGCCACCCACCAGTGCTGGGAGAATCTGCTCTCCTTTTACAGCCTGCCCTGACCTCGGCATTTTCAGGTGGCTACCCTGGGCACAGGATGGATCACAGTGGCGTATTCAGCAAGATCCACAGAGCCAGAATATTGGGTTTTGGGATCAGAACCTCACGCTATTCCAAATTTTAAAATTTGATATTGAGAGTGTTAAAGAATAAAGCTACTCAGGATGAGTGATTCACAATCAGACAAAGTGATCTATCAAGTTGCAAGCCTGGAGAAAAAGGCAGTGTCTGCAGCATGAGAGAGGAAGAAAAGATGAGGAGGAACTCAGAAGGCTGAAACTAGAAGCTGAGGCAAGAATTTCCAAACTTGAATGTGAAGCCCAACGTAAAATCCAAGGAATGGAGGAAAAATCCAGACTCCAACTCCAGATCCTGGAAAAGCAGAGACTGTGTCTTTCTGGAAGCCCAGCTTCTCTTAACAGCGCTTGGGAGAGAATCTTTCCAGTTTATAGCAGTTTTAATATGTTTGATGATCATATGGTAAATATACATAACCAGTCACCCAGTCCAGAGGGAGTGTAAAAGTAAGTCTCCTGTGTTACCAGTGATCAATGGGGAAATGTGTGAAGGGAGTGTGCATGAATGTAAGCAGTTGTCTGTGTCTAGCCAGGTATGCTGTGACAAGGAGAAGAGTGTCTCTAGCCTTGGGATGGTGGAGAGTAGCAGCTTGTATGTTCAGAACAGCAGTTTATCTCCTGGGGGGAGGTGATCCCCAGGGTGCTGTCTGTGAAGCAGGCAGGAAAGTATTGGTCAGCTTATGCTGGTTCTGGATTCAACTGAGACCCGGGAAGGAAGTGTTCCTAAGCCTGTGTCTGTTGGAGGAAATGACTTGCCCATGGGGGAAGTTACCCTGGTCCCCAAAAGTTTGTCTGGAAACAGCCATGTCAGCTGGGACAAAGGGGGGGACATTCCAGTTTGTTTGAATGTTAAGAGAGGCAGGTTATCTGCTGAGAAAGAGTTTATCTCCCAGGTTCTGTCTAACGAGCAGACGGGGCGTGGTTCTCAGTTCATGCAAATGGAGGGGGTGCCAGTGGTATCAGATTTGGTCCTGGACTTAACTGAAACCCAGAAAGAGTCTGTCGGGGCTGAGGAAAATGGTTCTTTAGAGCAGCCTCTGGCTGAAGAGGGAAGGGGCATTTCTGTGGGAAATGGATTGTTGCCTAAAACTGCTGCTGAAGAAATAAAATCTCCTAGCAGCTTTTGCAAGTAGTTTTCCGCAGCTGAAGGATGTGAAAGCGAATTAATTAAGTCAGCTCAGGACGAATCATTGCCTGTGGCAAGCAACTGTTTCTATGTTGGGAAAAGTGGTTCCATTTCTAACTGCCAGAGCTCTTCACAGGTGAATGGATTCACTGACTTTGTTTTAGAAAGGTCCAGTTTGAATATCTTGAAAAAGGGTCCAGATGAAGGAAAAATTATCAGGAAGATTAAACAGCCACACAACAACACTGGCTGTGCTTGATTGGTATAGTGGAAAGACAACGATGTTGGAACCTGAATGTCTCCAGGCTGTTAGCTCTGTAAGTGAACAGACAATGTCTCAATTTCAGAGGAATCATAGAATATTAGAGTTGGAAGGGACCTCAGGAGGTCATCTAGTCCAACCCCCTGCTCAAAGCAATGGGCAGATAAAGCTACACAGCAGGACAGATGTGAAATTGAACTCTTGGAAAGGCAGGGGGTGACAGACAAATTCTCACCTCTCAATACTTTGAATATATCTTCTAGTCTCTTAGCAGACTCAGGTACGTTCGGGGCTTGGAGGACTCAGCGACTGGCAATGAAGGAAAATCAGAACCCTGTTTATGAGATGCTAGTGAAAATGGTGGATCTCTATTTAAAACCTAGTCCAGACTGGAAAGGGATAGCAGTTAAGAAATTGGAAACTAGTGAACTAGCTAGTGTGTGTGTTAATGTAAATTACCTGCCTGACAGGGGGAAGAAAGATCTACCGCTAGCTGTTAGCACAGAAGACTATTGGGTGTGGGCAGCTGAAAGTGAGTTAGGCGTGCTTGGAACGGCTCTGAATTGGAGCCACATGCGGAATGAGTTTGTTAGGGCTCAACGAAGAAATGTTTCTTTAGAGGGGGCCAGAGTGAGTCCCCAAAGCCTAGCCACAGCAGGAGAATAATGTAGAGAATCATAGAATCATAGAGTTGGAAGGGACCTCAGGAGGTATCTAATCCAACCCCCTGCTCAAAGCAGGACTAACCTCAGCTAAACAACCCCAGCGAGGGCTTTGTCAAGCCGCAGCTTAACAACCTCTAAGGATGGAGATTCCACCACCTCCCTAGGTAACCCATTCAGTGATTCACCACCTCCTAGTGAAAAACTTTTTCCTAATGTCCAACCTAGACCTCCCAAACTGCAACTTGAGACCGTTGCACCTTGTTCTGTCATCTGTCACCACTGAGAACAGCCTAGCCCCATCTTCCCTGGAACCCCCTTTTAGGTAGTTAAAGGCTGCTATCAAATCCCCTCTCATTCTTCTCTTCTGCAGACTGAACAAGCCTAGTTCCCTCAGCCTCTCCTCATACGTCTTGTGCTCCAGCCCTCTAATCATTTTTGTTGCCCTCCACTGGACTCTCTCCAACTTCTCCACATCCCTTTTGTAGTGGGGGGCCCAAAACTGAACACAATACTCCAAATGCGTCCTCACCAACGCCGAATAGAGGGAATAATCACTTTCTGCATTTTGCTGGCAATGCTGCTACTAATGCAGCCCAATACTATTAGCCTTCTTGGCAACCAGGGCATACTGCTGACTCATATCCAGCTTCTTGTCCACTGTAACCCCCAGGTCCTTTTCTGCAGAACTGCTGCCTAGCTCCTCGGTCCCCAGTTTGTAACTGTGCATGGGATTCTTCCTTCCTAAGTGCAGGACTCTGCACTTGTCCTTCTTGAACCTCATCAGATTTATTTTGGCCCAATCCTCTGGTTTGTTTAGGTCCTTCTATCCCTACCTTCCAGGTTATCTACCTCTCCCCCTAGCTTAGTGTCATCTGCAAACTTGCTGAGGGTGCAATCTACCCCATCTTCCAGATCATTAATTAGGTTGTTTAACAAAACCGGCCCCAGGACCGACCACTGGGGGCTCTCCACTTGTGACCGGTTGCCAGCTAGACATGGAGCCATTGATCACTACTCATTGAGCCCTATGCTCTAGCCAGTTCTCTATCTATTTTATAGTCCATTCATCCATCCCATACTTCTTTAACTTGCTGATAAGAATACTGTGAGAGACTGTATCAAAAGCATTGCTAAAGTCAAGGTATATCACATCCACCACCTTCCCTACATCCACAGAGCCAGTCACCTCATCATAGAAAGCAATCAGGTTGGTCAGGCATAACTTTCCCTTGGTGAATCCATGTTGACTGTTCCTGATCACTTTCCTCTCTTCCATGTTCCTTAAAATGGATTCCTTGAGGACCTGCTCCATGATTTTTCCGGGAACTGAGGTGAGGCTGACCAGTCTGTAGTTCCCTGGGTCCTCTTTTCTCCCTTTTTTGAAGATGGGCACTATATTTGCCTTTTTCCAGTCATCAGAGACCCAAATGCCACGAGCTTTCAACGATAATAGCCATTGGCTCTGAAATCACATCAGCCAACTCCCGCAGCACCCTCGGGTGCATTGCATCCGGCCCCATGGACTTATGTATGTCCAATCTTTCTAAATAGTCTTGGACCTGTTCCTTCAGCACTGCGGGATGTTCACCTCCTTCCCATTCTGTGCCACCCAGTACAGCAGTCTGGGAGCTGACCTTGTCTGTGAAGACAGAGGCAAAAAAGGCATTGAGTACCTCAGCTTTCTCCACGTCCTCTGTCACTAGGTCGCCTCCCCCATTCTGAAAGGGGCCCACGCTTTCCCTAATCTTCCTCTTGTTGGTAACATACCTGTAGAAACCCTTCTTGTTCCCCTTCACGTCCCTTGCTAGCTGCAACTCCAATTGTGCTTTGGCCTTCCTCATTTCATTCCTGCATGTTCGAGCAGTGTTTTTATAATCCTCCCTAGTCATCTGAGTAAGCTTCCACTTCTTGTTAGCTTCTTTTTTGTGTTTAAGTTCACCAAAGACTTCTTTGTTAAGCCAAGCTGGACGTCTACCATATTTGCTGTTCTTTCTGCACATCGGGATGGTTTGTTCCTGTGCCCTCCATAAGGTTTCTTTAAAATACAGCCAGCTCTCTTGGATGCCATGTAAACTGGGGGTCTTACTTCAGACTTTTTCAGCACCCTAGCAGAATAGCTTTCTCTGCTGAAGGACCTGAAACCAGGATCTTCACAGAAGGGACCCTAAAGTTCCAAACTAAGGGTGAAATCTTGGTCCCATTCAGATCAATGGCAAAACTCCCATCAGGGCCAGGATTTCACCCTAATCCACATTTAGGGACTTAAATAAATGGCCTGATTTTCACAGGCCATGAGCCTCCAGTGACTTCAAGTGGAGTCGTCCAGTGGCCTATAAGGATGGGTGAGCTCATCTGGACCAGAGCAGAACTGACAGAAGAGTAGCTGAAATCTTAAACTCACAGTTAGGAGGTTCAAAACAATTAAGGTGACATTTTTTTGGGGGGGAGGGATGTGCTGTCTCTGTTCCCCTGCATCTCTGGTTCCACAAAGAATGAAAAGCAGCATAATTCAGTTAAAATAAAAGCATGTTTCTGGCTTAGAGGAAACGAGGCAGTGTTGGAAATCTCACTTGGGGAGATCCAGGCACACAGTGTGTGTCTGTGGGGTAGGACATGCAGTATCCGGATCGCAGTGGTGCAGAGTCCTGTAACAAGGTGAAAGAAGGAATGGACATCCTGCCTAATTCACACACCACAGAGGTGTATCTAGACTTCCTGCAATCTCCCGGGACAGGGGGTGTCTCAGGCTGTAATGTAATGTGTGCACACTGTAGTAGATTGTTTCTGACACATTCCCCATCCAGCCCATCCCTCCTCCTGTGACCAATACCTCAACAACTAAAGCTTTGTGTTGTTCTGAGGAAGAGTTACTCACGCTGGCTCCTTTTAGTCTCCACGTCCTCTCTCCCCTCCCCTCGGGTCTGTCCCTCTCCTTCCCTGCACAGGCTGAGCTGCTGCTGGGGTTCCCTTCACCCCCGGACAGGCTGGGCAGGCAGCTCCTCCATCCCCCTTTTCCCCAGGATTTAACCCAGGCTGTGTAGATATTTGTACGAGCTGTCGCTGTGTGGTGTGTCCAGCACCTGGTGTTGGTCCTGGCTGAGTGAGATCACTGTGTGTCAGCGCTGGGCGTTGTGGGGGTGAGGAGGGAGGGGTACATGGACAGACAGGCAGCTCTGCTGAAATTCAATTTTTCTTTCTCATTGTTGGTCCCAGGCCAGTGCTGGGAGATTTCATGGCCCTGATTCTGTCTGGGCAAGTCTCAGGGCCTCTTTCCCCTGGCGACCCGGAAAATTTAGGCCTGGGTGTCTCAGCCTTTACTCATTCCTGTTTCCAGGTTATTTTTACGGTTGTTGAATGTTAATTATGCAACTTCAGGCATTTCCTCAGTGGAAAGAACCATTGATCTTTGCTCCTCAGATGGTTCCATCTCCCATCGGATCTGACCTCGTCTATAATCTCCTTCCCCCTCCCAGGCTGCTCTGATTCCAACACTACACTGGGAGCCAGTGTCTTCTCCAGGCTTCCCAGGAACCTGTGGCCCCCCACAACCTCTGAGCCCCCCAATCTCCCCACAAGTCTTCCTCTGCAGGGTGAGGTGCCCCCGTCCCATGTCTCGCTTGGCTAAGGGAGGAACATCACACACACAGTGCTGCTTTTGTTGCTCCCACACACACCGTGTGGGGTTTCGGGGACTGCTGCACAGCAACCACGAGTAAGCTGAGAAGTGTGCACAGTGTATAATGAGAGCTGGGAATGCTGGGTCCTGTCAGTGTTAGGTAAATACAGCTGCCAGGTGCAGGAGAGACACTGGCCAGTGGCTGACACAGTGAGTCACTAGGACACAGACGCTAAACCTGGGACTCTCTGGGATAATTGGTTAGTCAGCTGTCATTAGTTAGTCATTAATGTGGTCAGTTGTACATACATTTCTAAAGATGGAGGTTTTATGAAGTCACATCAGTAATTTTCTCATCTGAAACTTTCATCCATGCCATGTATCATGAGAAACCTCACACCTGTGAAGAACACACCTAGATTGTCGTTTTCAAAGCTTCAAAGTCACATGAGACATTTTCCCAGTGGGGCTAAATTCAGCACTGTCATGAGTAAAAAAAATGCCTTCAGTTAGGCTCAGGCACCAGCTTGCAGATAAAATGCCTCCAGCTGACTCCTGTACGTGCTGCAGGGACGTGTTCACAGAGCCCCAGGCCAGAAGGCACCACTGTGATCATCTAGTCTGACCTCCTGTATAGCGCAGGCCAGAGACCTGCCTCCAAGGAATTCCTAGAGCAGAGCTTATAGAGAAACATCCAACCTTGGCTTAGAAATTCTCAGTGATGGAGAATCTGCCATGAGCCTTGGTAAATTGCTGCAATGGTTAATTACTCTCTGTTTATGAAGTGTATATCTTATTTACAGTCAGAGTCTGTCTAGCTTCAACTTCCCTCTAGCAGGCGTATACGGTGCACTTATTGACATGAAACGTCATCTCCCATCATGCGTCTCGTTCACTAGACTTAGTGAGCTCCCTCTGAGAACATCCCTGGACTGGACTATGGCTGAAAAAAGCAGGACCAACCCAATTTAAATCACCCCAGCCAACAGTTTAGCATCCTGCACCCTAAAAACCTCAAGAGATGGAGATTCCAGCACCTCCCTAGGTAACCCATTCCAGTGCTTCATCACCCTCTTAGTGAAAAAGTTACTCCTAATATCCAACCTAGACCTCCCCCACTGAAAGTGGAGATCATTGCTCCTTGTTTTGTCATCTACTACCATAAAGAACAGCCTTCCTCCATCCTCTGTGGAACCCCCTCTTCAGGCAGTTAAAAGTTGCTATCAAATCACCCTTCATTCTTCTCTTTTGCAGACTAAACAAGTCTAGTTCCCTCAGCCTCTTATCATAAGTCATTTGCTCCAGCCCCATAATTATTTTTATATCCCTCTGCTGGACTCTCTCCAATTTCTGCACATCCTTTTCATAGTGGAGGGCGCAAAACTGGACATAGAACTCCAAATGTTGCCTCACCAGTGCCGACTACAGGGCAATAATGTTGCCACCTCACTGCTCAGCCCCCTTTCTAGATTGTTAATAACTATGAATTATTTACTGTGCTATTTGTTATCACATGCATAACCCCCTCACTGGGCTTCTCTCCCTTCACAGACATCCTCAGCATTTCAGATCCTGATCGGCGACTCAACCACCTCATGTCAACTTTCAACCTCACACCCTCTGGCCCTTCACCATTCATCCTAAACGGCATCCCGGGGCTGGAAGCTGCCCACATCTGGATTTCCATCCCTTTCTCTACTTTCTACATCATCGGCTTGTTGGGAAATTTCATGGTTCTGTTTGTTGTGAGCAAAGAGCAGACCCTGCAGAAGCCCATGTACCTGCTGCTCTGCATGCTGGCGCTCACAGACATCGGCATTTCTACCTGCGTCGTGCCGAAGGCACTGTGCATATTTTGGTTTGATTTAAAAGGCATCACTGTGAATGGCTGCCTCACCCAGATGTTCTTCCTTTACGTGTTTACCACTATGCACTCAGCCGTCATCTTAACAATGGCCTTCGATCGCTACGTCGCCATATGTGACCCTCTGAGATACGCCACCATCCTCAGCAACGCACGAGTCGCTAAACTAGGGCTAGTGGGTTTGATACGAGCTGTTCTATTGGTTCTGCCACAGCCCCTGCTACTGCGGAGGCTGCCATTCTGCGCTAACCGTGTTATCCTCCACACATATTGCGAGCACCTCGCT
This sequence comes from Emydura macquarii macquarii, assembly GCF_026122565.2. Lineage (NCBI taxonomy): Eukaryota > Metazoa > Chordata > Testudines > Chelidae > Emydura > Emydura macquarii. The sequence goes on from NW_027130634.1 coordinate 50,279, forward strand.
GTGGTGAAGATCTCGTGTGGGGACACCACAGTCAACCGGCTGTATGGCCTGGTGATAACAGTTGTGATCATCGGGTTAGACCTGACACTCATTGGCCTGTCCTATGGGCTAATCATCAGGGCCATCCTCAGAATCTCCTCCAAGAAAGCCCACCAGAAAGCCCTCAACACCTGCACAGCCCACATCTGTGTGATGCTGATGTCTTATACTACCAACCTCTTCACTGCCCTGACACACAGGTTTGGTCAGGGCATCGCTGCCCATGTTCACATCCTCTTGGCCAACCTCTATGTTGTAGTCCCCCCCATGCTCAACCCTATCATTTATGGGGTCAAAACCAAAGAGCTTCGTGACAAAGTGGGAAAATACACCTGCAGAATGTGATCGCCTGGGGCCACTGACTTTAAACTTGCGTGACAAGGGGGAAAGGATGGCACCGGCGCGGGCTCAGTCCAGGGGGATTCCTCTCCCCCCCCACTGTCCTGCCTTCCCGAGTCCCAACCCCTGTGCCCTTGCCCCCCTCTCCTGCCCCCGCTGACCAGCCCTACACCTCAGCAGAGCGGGTGCTCGTGCAGGGCAAGTGCAGCAAGTGCTAGGCTGGAACCCAGCCCCCCCCTCGCCATGCGGGGCTGGGGGAGCCCCTGTAAGACCACGGAGGGGGCTACTGATGCCAAACCCTTCTTCGCACCCTATGCTGGGGCCCAGTGGGCTGCAGCGGCCGAGGCAGCCAAGTTCGCAGATGTGGGTTGCACCATCTCTCTCTGGAGTCCCTCTTGAGGGGGCCCCAGCAGGAATCCCCACACCCCTTTGTTACCTGGTCCCCCCGTTGGCACCATGGCAACTGTCCCCTCAGCTGCTGCCGGGGAACCCCTTATGGTGGCGGGAGGGGAGCTCTCCTCCACATTGAATGAGATCGATGCCCTGGATCTGGTTCCAGATTGCCCGGGGGAAGACGACATTCCCCCTATGGGGGGCCCCGATCTAGTGATTTAAAACGGTTCCTTTCACCATATCCTGTATATCTGCAGAATGTTGTGTTGAAATTGTAGGATTTTTTTTATATGAAATCAGTGTATCCCATTGCAATCCAGTTATGAAGATATTTATACATTTATAGTACAGCTACTGAAATGGTTAATGGATCAAACCATTTTCATTCAAAACCCCATTTTTATGGAATTAATTTTTTTTTAAATGGAAAAAAAATGAAATGAGAAAATAATGGATCCCCAAACCCACATTAATAAAATACATTTCATAGGGCCTAGGTCTGGACTCCCTGGGACGGCGCAGAGAGGAGCATCTGCAGGAACAGCTGTGGCATTCCCACAGGAACAGAGCTACCCACAGCAATGCAAAACCTAGGATTCACCAGGACAATGGGCAAAGGGGCAGGAAATGAGGGAGTCCTGCCGATAATTTACGGACCAGCACGACATGCTGTCTGGAGTCGCTCCCAGGACCTGTCTCTTTTACAAAGAGCTCGGTGCTGTATTGAGCAGGGATTCTCCCACTGCCCCTGCAGTCACCGTGGACTGTTCCCACCCTCTGAAGAAGGCCATCCTGGGACTGGTGGAGAAGGCGATAGCATTCAGCACTGCTGAATGATGACTGAGTGGCTGGCAGATTCCCCTGAGAACGGTGGCTGCAGCCCCTGTTACCCAGGAGAGTGGGGAATGGGGTTTGTTTATTAGGAGAATCGTGGCCATTTACAAAGTGTTGGGTGCCCTAAAAAGCAGTACAGGCTGCAGTAAGTCTCGAGGCGCAAGCCCCACTCCCTGTGCCTGGTGGTTAAGAGCAGAGGAGGGCAGGGACAAGCCAGAAATGGATCATCCTGTGGTTTTCTAGGACAACAACAACATCACACTCTCAGGGGCATAATGTCCAGGGCACAAAACTTGACAGCAGACAGTCTCAGTCACAAGATCCCCACCCCAGAACTCGCTGCTTTTATTAGTGACCAGGTGCTGTTTCTCTGGGCTGGGCCTCACCCCAGGCAATGCACCAGACAGCCCAGGGCTCTGGTGACAGCCACGTCCCAGGGCTACAGTAGGTCACAGAGCCCGTGTCTCAGGCAGCTCAGAAGAGACACTGCAGGGCTGGGGGGGATGTGGGGTGAGCTGCCCTGGGTAGCCCTGCGGGGAGAGGAGGCCAAACTCTCTGCTAAGAGAGGGGGCAGCAGCTGGGCTGGGACCCAGTCTGTGCAACCAGAGCAGACCTTGGGGAGGGTCTGATCGATGGAGGGAGGCCAGAGGAAGGTGGCACAGGAAGAGTGCCAGGGAAAGAGAGATGTCCAGAGCTGGGGGACTAGGGGCAGACAGCCCATCTGTGACTGGTCCCAGCCTGGGAGAGCAGGGATGAGTCCTGGCCATGCTGCCAGCTTGGGAGGTGGGGAAGGACTCTCTGGGACTGGGAGAAGTCATGGCAAGTGGTAGCCATGACAGGGACTATCCAGAGAAGGGAGCAGCACCCCAGCCAGGTGGACAGGCCCAGAGGCGGCGATGAGCTATGGCCAATGGCAACCCAGCCCTTCTACATCTGACACCTGCATCCACATGGCCATGGACAGGCCCCACGCAGCCCCTGGGACTCGACTCCGTTGAACCAACTGGCCTCAGCGGCTGGGCCACATCCAGCCCTGGGCAGCAGCCCCTGCACAATGGCCAGAGGACCCACTACTCAGGGGACTGAGGGAGAACCTGACCCCACAGAGGAGACACCGGAGATCCTATTGGATCAACAAAGGCCCACCGCACCCCCACGCTGGAAGAAATGTGGATTTGCAGGCTTGAGTAGTTCTCTCTGGTTCACGTCCAGTACCTGGATGGGTCTAAGTCCTTCGGTTCAGTTGCAAGATGAATTGATCCAGAGATAGGTGTGTGTCAGACTGGACAGGAACAAAGACAAGATGGTTTCTCTGGCTTGATTTTATAAACCCCCTCCTCCAGCCATGAGGCCTGTGGGCAGTCACAAGTCCCAAAATGGAGTCCATAGTCACATGGGCCAATCCTGGTGACTCCTCTGGTGTGCCTGGGGTCCATAGCCACATGGGACAGTCCTGATGCTTCATCAGGTAGGCTGCCTGCCATGGAGTCCAGAGTCACATAAGCAGGTTCTGGTGACTCAGTGGTGATGCTGGCTTCTCCCTCAGGGCCCCTTGCACCTGGGAATGCCTTAATGGGCCATTATGCAGGCCATTGTTCTGCAGCCTTCCTATCTGGGGTGTTGTCCAGGCAGAACAATTTGAAATACAGATATCTCAAATACATCTGTAACTTCCATGTCACATATCACACATGAACATAAGTATTATTATCTTACTTAGCACATTATAACCTTCCTAACAGTACCTGACATGGCCTATCCCACATGGATTATTATGATCTGCCATACTGATGTCACCCAATACACTAAATGCCCCCCCACTCAAGCCAGCCCGCATGACAGAGGCTATCGGATGGGAGGCACTGTTACTCAGTGTGGAAATCCTACATCTCAGTCTCAGGGATTTAGCACAGGGCTCATCAGCCGGGAGTAGCAGCGGATGCTCAGATTCTATGACAATGAGCAGCAGCACAGAAATGCTGATAGAGAAATGAACACGTCCAACCCTTGGCTCTTCTTTTCTCTCTGCGGTTTAGGCAGTGCAGGACCATGCTAGCAAGTCTGCAAGTCTCAGAGCTCTGACAATCTGAGCCTCTGTTATTGGTGATTCAGTTCTTCTCCCCAGAGGAGGATCCTAGGCTGAAATTCTCTAGGGTATAATTTCCGCACTTCCCGCTGCTCAGGGTTTGCAGGGAATTGTCAAACAGTCCTGGCCAATCTGAGACTCAGAGTCTGCAGGGACTGTACAGGGGAATCATAAAGGTCCCTGTCCAGCATTACAAGTATCAGACGTGAGATTCGTACATGGATTCTCAGTTCACAGAAGAAGCTTTCCCGTCTGCTGTGTGGGATTTTGGTGAGTTGCCTGTTTCTGCAATAAAGTTAGTGTTAAGGCTTGGGAAGGGTTCAAGTAAGAAGCAATTGGGGCAGGAATTCTCCAGCACGGAGAATAAAGATTTATTGTAAATAGTTTAGACAAATATTTATTTTCCTTGTCTGTTACTGTGTCCTTCTATCTGCCTCAGTATCTCCCTTTTTTTGGTCTCTGTTTTTTTGTCTGTTTTGCTCAAGTTTTCCAATTCAGCAGTGTTATTGCCAGGTTAACACGTGTAGCCAGAGCCTCTGCAGTGAGTATGTGTGTTACCCGAGATTTCAGAACACGAATGGGTCACACAGGGTTTTACAGACTGGCCAGATTCCGCTCTCACATTCTGCCTTCAGTGGTTCACTTCAGATTGACACTGGCATCACTGAGATCAAAATCAGGGCCCTTGTGTTTTGAAATCCCCATCTTTCATACCCGGTCTCAGAAAGCCACATAAATGAGGGGTTTTCCTTCAGACTCTTTCAGCACCCGAACAAAATAGCTCTCGCTGCTGCAGGACCTGAAGCCAGGATCTTCACAGCAGGGACCCTAAAGGTCAACACTAAAGGTGACATCTTGGTCCCAATGAGATCAATGGCAAAACTCCCATCAGGGCCAGGATTTCACCCCAAATCCACATTAAGGGACTTAAATGAAAGGACTGATTTTCTCCAGCCATGAGCCTCTAAGGATGGGTGAACTCATCTGTAGCAGAGAAGAACAGACAGGAGAGTGGCTGAAATCTTAAACTCACAGCGTACAGGTTCAAAACGATCAGGGTGGCTGCTCTCTCTGTTGCCCTGCGTCTCTGGTTCTGTACAGAATGAGAAGCACCAAAATGCAGTAAAAATAAAAGCATGTTTTCCATTGAGAGGAAACTAGGCAGTGTCAGAAATCTGTCTAGGGGAGATCCAAATGTGCACAGTGTGTGTGGGTGGGGGAGGAGGGACGTGCAGTGTATAGAGAATGGACATACTGCCTAATTCACACACCACAGAGATGTAACTAAACCTCCTCCAATCTCTGGGACCAGAGGGGTGTCTGTAATGTGAACACCCTGTAGTAGATTGTATCTGAATCCTTCCTCCATCCAGCCCATCCTTCCTCCTGTGACCAATCCCACAACAGCCTCGTGGCAACTTCAGCTATTGCCAACATGTAAAAGCAACATCAGGAAGTTGTGTCTGGGTTTCTAACTGGTGGGAATTCGCTAAAGCTTTGTGTTGTTTTGAGGAAGAGCTACTCGCGCTGGATCCTTTTAGTCTCCACGTCCTCTCTCCCCTCCCCTCGGGTCTGTCCCTCTCCTTCCCTGCACACGCTGAGCTGCTGCTGGGGTTCCCTTCACCCCCAGACAGGCTGTGCAGGCTGCTCCTCCTCCATCCCCCCTTTCCCCGGCGCAGCGAGACACAAAGTTTTACCCCGGCTGCATAGGTATTTGTACGAGCTGACACTGTGTGGTGTGTCCGGCATCTGGTGTTGCTCCTGGATGAGCGGGATCACTGTGTGGCAGGGCTGGGGTTTGTGGGGTGGGGAGGGGGATAGACATGGACAGGTGTAAAGCACTGGGTCTTTTGGGGTAGAGAGTGGGGGTACACAGACAGACAATTTTTCTTCCTGATTGTTGGTCCCAGGCCAGTGCTGGGAGCTTTCCTGGCCCTGCGTGTGTCTGGGCTCCTGTAAGGCCTCTTTCCCCTGGACAGCCAAGGAATTGCAGCCTGGGTGTCACAGCCTTTACTCATTTTTGTTTCCATGTTTTTTTACAGTTGTTGAATGTTAATTACGGAACTTGAGTCATTTCCGCAGTGGAAAGAACCATTGATCTTTGCTCCTCAGTGCTTCTGTCTCCCATCAGATATGACCCCATCTATAATCTCCTTCCCCCTTCCAGTCTGCTCTTATTCCAACACTACGCTGGGCACCAGCATCTTCTCCAGGCTTCCCAGTCACCCATGACCCCTACAACTACCAAGCCACCCCCGAGCTCCCCACAGCTCTTCCTCTGCAGGGATGAGGTGCCCCATGTCCCACCTGCTCTCTTGGCGAGGGGGATCAGTGAAGGTTTCTGTCTGGTGAGGGACGTCACACACACAGTGGTATATGCCAAGTCACCTGTGCTGTGCTGCTGCTTTTATTACAACCACACACACTGTGTGGGGCTTCGGGGGCCGCTACACAGGAACAACGAGCAAGCTGAGAAGTGTGCACAGTAAATAATGAGAGCTGGGAATTCTGGGTCATGTCAGTGCCTAGGTAAATACAGCTGCCACGGGCAGGCGAAACCCTGGCCACTGGCTGACACAGTGAGCCACTGGGACACAGACGCTAAACCCGGCACTCTCTGGGATCATTTGTTAGCCAGCTCCGTTAGCAATTAATGGGGACAGTTGTACATACATTCTTCAGGGAGGAGATTTTATGGGGTCACATCAGTATTCTTCTTATCTGAAATGTTCATCCACGCCGTGGCTCACAGGTTGCCTCAGCCATGTGAGAAACACACGTAGCGTGTCATTTTCAAGACTCCAAAGTCACATGAGACTTCTTCCCTCTGGGGCTAAATCCAGCACTGTCATGAGTAACAAAAAATGCCTTCAGTAAGATTCAGGCAGGAGCTTCCAGGTAAAATGCCTCTAGCTGACTCCTGTATGTGCTGCAGGGACGTGTTCACAGATCCCTCAGCCAGACGGCACCACTCTGATCATCTAGTCTGATCTGTATAGCACAGGCCAGAGACCTGCCGCCAAGCAATTCCTAGAGCAGAGTTTATAGAGAAACATCCAACCTTGGCTTAGAAATTCTCAGTGATAAGGAATCTGCCATGAGCCTTGGTAAATTGCGCCAATGGTTAATTACTGTCTCTGTTTAAAATGTGTACACATCATTTATAGTTAGAATTTGTCTGAATTCAACTTCCAGCCATTGGATGGTGTTACACCTCTCCAGGCTATCCTGAAAAGCCCATTATTCAATATTAGTTCCCTAGGTGGTTACTTGTAGACTGTTATCAAGTCACCCCTTAAACATCTCTGTGGATCAACATGCAAATTTTCAAACAGCAGTTCCATCAGTGCTAAAGAAAGAGTTAAAATAACTTCTCTCCATCTATTGAGATTCCCCTGTTTATCACATCAGGTCCCATTAACTCTTTTGGCTGCCGGGTTGCACTGGGAGCTTATGTTTAGCTAATTATCCCTTCACAGCCCCCAGATCTTGTTCAGAGTCACTGTTTCCCACGATAGATGTGTAAGCATCGCCTACCTTCGTTGTTCTTAGAAGTATATGCCTACGTAGCTCTGCTAGAACACATTTTGTTTCCCTCCACCCAGTTTACGAACCAATCCATACCTCTCTGAATCAGTGACCTATCCTCTTCATTATTGACGATCCCCCAATTTTTGTGGCATCTGCAAACATTATCAGTATTCAAGCATGAGAACACAGAGACGGTTTGGGATATCAAACAGGAAGATCTGGATGACCTTGTAAACTGGAGTAATAGAAATAGGATGAAATGTAACAGTGGAAAGTGCAAGTTCATGCATTTAGGGACTAATAACAAGGATTTCTGATATACGCTGTGGATGTATCAGTTGGAAGTGACAGAAAGGGAGAAGGACCTGGCCCTACTGGTTGATCACAAGATGACTATGAGCCGCCAACGTGATGTGGCCATTAAAAATTTTAATGTGGTCCTTGGATGTATCACACGACATATTTCCTCCAGAGAGAGGGAGGTGTTAGTCCCGTTACACAAGGCGCTGGTGAGAACTTATCTGGAATACTGTGTGCAGTTCTGGTCTCCCATTTTTAAGAAAGCTGAATTCAAACTGGAACAGGTGCAGAGAAGGGCTACTAGGATGAGCTGCGGAATTGAAATTATTTAAGTTAAGCGCCAATGTGGACACAAGAACTATTGGATATAAACTGGCCATCAGAAAGTTCGGACTTGAAATGAGTCTCCGGTTTCTAACCATCAGAGGAGTGAGGTTCTGGAATAGCCATCCAAGGGGAGCAGTGAGGGCAAAAAATGTAGCTGACTTCAAATCTGAGCTTGATAAATGTATGGATGGGATGGTATGATGGAACAGCCTAGTTTGGCAATTGACTGATCTTTGACTACTGCTGGTAGATATCCCAGTATCCTCTGAAGGGATGTTAGAGGAGGGGTTCTGAGTTATTACAGAAAATTCTTTCTTAGGTGTCTGGCTGATGAGTCTTGCCCACATGCTCAGGGCTTAACTGATCGCCATATTTGGGGTCGAGAAGGAATTTTCCCTCAGGGCAGACTGGCAAAGGCTCTGGGGATTTTTCACCTTCCTCTGTAGTGTGGGGCATGGCTCACTTGCTGGTGGATTGTCTCTACCTTAAAGTCTTTAAACCATGATTTGAAGACTTTAATTACTCCATCATAGGTCAAGGGTAGATTACAGGAGTGGGCGGGTGAGGTTCTGTGGCCTACGTTGTACAGGAGGTCAGACTAAATGATCATATTGGTCCCTTCTGACCTTAGAGTCCATGTGTCTATTGGAAGGGTAAGTAGCTGGGTTGCTGATGGGTGTCCCTGGTTACCCCTGTCAGTAATAAGGCAGAATAACGGCTGAGGCTTGACAAAGCCCTGGCTGGGATGATATAGCTGAGGTTAGTCCTGCTTTGAGCAGGGGGTTGGACTAGATGACCTCCTGAGGTCCCTTCCAAACCTAATATTCTATGATTCTATGATTCTGTGTTACTTTCATGAATGCTTTCTCAGAGATATGTCTCACCAAAAGAAACAAGGGAAGTAACTGAGCACAAAGTGCCTGTCTGGCATAACATCTGTTTCCATGGGGAAAACTTGGCTCCTTTACAAAAGAGGAATTATATCGTAGAGTAGAGCTATGGTCCATCCACTCTCTCACAGTGACTCTCCAGGGGCTGCTGAAGAAGGTGTTGAGGAGGATAACCTGACAGACATGAGGGTGTCACCTTAACTCCTAAAAGCCAGAGACTGGCTTGTGCTCTGAGACACGAGGGCGTACAGGCATTCCAAGATATTTATTTAGCTACAGCTATTGTAATGGAATGGTCTTACTATCCATGCAAATGTCCTAAACCTTTTTTATTCTTGCTCAGCTTCTGGCCTCAACTTCATCTTGTGGCAATGAGTTTCTCTGTCTAATTATGCACTGAGTGAAGAAAGCATTCTTTTTTTAATCAGTTTTGAATATGCCATATTTCAGTTTAAATGAATGTCCTCTTCACCTTGTATTATGAGACAGGAAGAACACATTCTTGATATCCTCTCTACCAGTCAGTATTTTATAGACTCTTCTCAAACCCCCTCTTATTCCTCTTCATTCTAAGGTAACAATCCAAGGCTTTTCAACCCCTGTCCCTATGAAATTTTCCCCAGGCCCTTGATCTTTCTCGTTGCCCTTCCCTGAACCCCTGTAGTTCTGCAATATCCTGTTTGAGAAGGGTGCTCAGTACTGCACAGAGAAGTGCAGAGTAGGGCGAAACTTCGATTGATTGATCTCATGACACTGTATTTTTGGTATTATTCCCCATCCCACTCCTCCTATGTCCCAAAACTTTGCTTAGTTTTTGTCCGAGCTGGTACTTTGAGCAGGGTTTCGAAGAGCCATGAACCATGACACCAGGTCTCAGTCCAGAGTTCATACAGTTAAATTAGAACCTTGTAAGGTGTTTGAGGAGTTCACGTTTTTCCCTCCAATGGGCGTATACGTTGCACTTATTGCCATGGAACATCGTCTTCCATAATGCTGCTCGTTTACCGGCTTCATTAGCTCCCTCTGAGAACATTTCTGGACTGGATTACCGCCTAAATGATTTGGTGACATCTGCAAATGTTGCCATCTCACTGCTCACCCCCCTTTCTAGATAGTTAGTAACAATGAAATATTTACTGTACTGTTTGTTACCAAGTGCATAACCCGCCTCGCTGGGCTTCTCTCCCTACATAGGCACCCTGAGCATTTCAGATCCTGATCAGCGCATGTCAGCTTTCAACCTAACCCCCTCTGGCCTGCCAACATTCATCCTGACTGGCATCCCGGGGCTGGAAGCTGCCCACATCTGGATTTCCATCCCTTTCTCTACATTCTACATCATCAGCCTGTTGGGAAACTTCACGGTTCTGTTTGTTGTCAGCAAAGAGCAGACCCTGCACAAGCCCATGTACCTGCTGATCTGCATGCTGGCGCTCACAGACATCGGCATTTCTACCTGCGTCGTGCCGAAGGCACTGAGCATATTTTGGTTCCATTCCAAAGACATCACTCTGGATGGCTGCCTCACCCAGATGTTCTTCCTTCACACGGTTACTGTTATGCATTCAGCCGTCCTCATGACGATGGCCTTTGATCGCTACATCGCCATATGTGACCCTCTGAGATACGCCACCATCCTCACTAACGCACGAATTGCTAAGCTAGGGCTAGTGGGTTTGATACGAGCTGTTCTCTTGGTTCTCCCAGAGCCCCTGCTTCTGCAGAGGCTGCCATTCTGCGCCAACCATGTTATCCCCCACACGTACTGCGAGCCCATCGCTGTGATGAAGGTCTCGTGTGGGGACACCACAATCAACCGGACGTACGGCCTAGTGCTAACATTTGTGATCATCGGGTTAGACCTGACACTCATTGGCCTGTCTTACGGGCTGATCATCAGGGCCGTCCTCAGGCTCCCCTCCAAGAAAGCCCACCAGAAAGCCCTCAACACCTGCACAGCCCACATCTGTGTGATGCTGATGTCTTATACTCCCGTCCTCTTCTCCGTCCTGACACACAGGTTCGGTCAGGGCATTGCTGCTCACGTTCACATCCTCTTGGCCAACCTCTATGTTGTAGTCCCCCCCATGCTCAACCCTATCATTTATGGGGTCAAAACCAAAGAGCTTCGTGACAAAGTGGGAAAATACATGTGCAGAATGTGATCGCCTGGGGCCACTGACTTTAAACCTGCGTCACAGGAGCGGGAGAGGATGTGTCCTCGTTAATCAAGGGTGCTCTGTCCCAATTTGGCTGAGCTCAGCCTTGTGGCAGTTCACAGTTTCAGAAGTTCCTCACCCCTAATATTTTATCATTCCATCAACAAGTAGTTCTCTCTACATTGCTCAGTTCCATCTCTCTAACCATCACCTTATCTCATTCAGAATCACCTGTCATCCTCCAGCCCCACATACCCTGTCACTTGGCCTTTCTGTGACTTTTAGATCACCAGCCCTGATGATTTCTCATATGTTCTCAGCCCTATTTTCCTGTTGATTCTCACCATTCCTCATTCTCCTCCATCTTTGACTCTTTTCCCCCTCTCTGCCATCACAAGGTCCCCAATTCTGCCCTCCACCAGGCCCCAACAATCTCTTCCAGTCCTGAGTCTCCCCAAATCAGTCTCTCTGAACTCTTACCTAGCAGACACTTGGAGTTTTCTCCTTTGCTTTGTCCCCCCCCCAAAAGCCATGAAATCTGCCCTCACTTATCAGTTCTTTTCGGTACACACATTGTACACATACTGGGGACAAAATACACCAACCTTCCTTGTTTATATTCCCCCACTAGGGTTATCACTGAAATCATTATTGTCTCATAAAGAGACCCACCTCGTACAAATTGGAGAATATGTATCCATGGTACCCATGATTGTCAGGCACCAGGACATGCAAGACCATCACTATGATATTCTTCCTCCACCACGAGCTGTAGGAGGAGGTGGTGAAATTATTCCCTCAAACAATTAACTATCCATATTCACACTTGTGTGATGGGGTCCATTTTGCAACCACCCCAACAAAGGGAGGATTTGTAGCCTATAGACTAGCCTGCTTGCATATATATATATATATATATATATATATATATATATATATATCTTTCCTTATAAATTTAAGTATTGTTGTTTTATTATAACAGAATCATACACTCATATTAAAGTATTATATGGGGAAGGAATATGCCTGCATCCAAGCCCGGGCTAAAGGTTCAGGGAGGAGCAGAACTGCAAATACTTCCTCTTGTGCCTTGTTTTGAACAAACCTGTATGGGAAACACCCCATCTTTGGAAGATGTCCTTCACACTGTCCCGGGGAATGGACCACTCATGATTGGAGAAGGATCTTCTGAAATGATCCATAGCTCATTCTGTGTGCTGTAGCCTATAGGACTAGCCTGCTTGCTTGCATATATACATATATATTTTTCCTTATAGATTCAAGTATTGTTGTTTTATTATGATAGAGTCATAGATTTATATTAAAGTATTTTAGCTTTAATGCAAGGTACCTTAGAGCCACATCCTGTATGAAAGCTAAGGCAGTTAGCATACATATGTTCGGGACCTTTGGCCCAAATAAGTAATGATGAGTTAAAGGATAAGACATATATGGTTATAACCTTTACCCTAGGTAAGTCAGGAGGCATGAAAACAGGGGGGGGGGCTGTCTCAGGTTATAGAATCATAGAATATTAGAGTTGGAAGGGACCTCAGGAGGTCATCTAGTCCAACCCCCTGCTCAAAGCAGGACTAACCTCTGCTATATCATCCCAACCAGGTTATGCCCCAAGTAAACTTCACAGATACACCACAGATCCCACAAAAACACCAGAAATAACAAAAGTGAGATAAACAAACCATCTGGAACCGTTTGGAAAGGATGTGGATATGTCATTAATACGCATGAACCTGCCAGTCTAGACAATAAATGCACCCTCATAATTTGGGGGTGAAAAATCCAAATTTGGACTTAGAAGGAGGACCCCCATTGCTGAGGGTATAAGAAGGGGCAAATTGTGTTACTTGGGGCAATCGTCAGCTACTCCTTCTTGAAGCTTCTTTTAACGAGTGTTAAAATTTTGTTCTTTGTTTATACTTAGTGTTGTTTGTAGTGTTAGTCTTAGCCTTACAGCTCTTAGCCCTCGAGCATTGCCTACTTCACCCCTCTACTCAAGAGTTGAGGAAGCGAACATCTCTCTCAACCAGATCATCAAGGAAGGGTCTGAGTATATTAATCCAATGCATACCATAGAGATATATATATATCACATCAGTCTCTAAAATAAGACTGTAATCCTATCCATTATCCATTTGATGATTCATTTTCCTTTAATCAGTCATTTATCTATCAGTTTATGTTATCGTAATACAAACTTTTAAACTTATGCAAATTTGGCTATCACTGTGAACCTTCCTGTCATGCATCCCTCTAAAACTCTTCTGGATCCTGATTCCGGGACAAGAACCTCATTATCTCCTGATCAGATCAATTGGCAAGCCTATAACCCCATTCAAATTACTAAAACAACCCAAAATCAGGCTACAGAGCATTGCCAGGAGATCGAGGGAGATTATTATTCCTCTTTATATGGCATTGGTGAAGCCGCATTTGCAGTATTGTGTCCAGCTTTGGGCACCCCAGTACAAACAGGATATTAGGAAAATGTTTTTCACTAGGAGGGTGGTGAAGCACTGGAATGGGTTACCTAGGGAGGTGGTGGAATCTCCATCTTCAGAGATTTTTAATTTCTGGTTTCATAAAGTAAAAAACATTTTCCTATTATCCAACCTAGACCGCCCCTCTGCAACTTGAGACCATTGCTCCTTGTTCTGTCATCTGCCTCCACTGAGAATAGCCTCGCTTCATCCTCCCTGGAACCCCCTTTCAGGTAATTAAAGGCTGCTATCGAATTCCCCCTCATTCTTCTCTTTTGCAGACTAGACAAACCTAGTTCCCTCAGCCTCTCCTCATAAGTCTTGTGTTCCAGCCCCCTAACCATGATCATGATAAAGCCTCGGTCTGGCATCGTCAACATTGGCTCTCCATCCTTCTGGATCTTTAGGCCTGGAAGCTCCATGGCTGAACTCCTTAGACATGCTCTGGACCCACTAGAGAGGTCCTTCTAGGGAGTAGAAAACCATCCAGTAGAGTGATGTACCTGGAAAAGTGGAAGAGATTCTTGATCTGGCCTGTGGAGAAAGGTGTTTTACCCTTACAGTCATCCACACCATTCATCCTGGACTGCTTACTACACTGAAATAGCATGGGCTATCGGTGTCATCGATGATCGTCCACCTGGCTGTGGTTTCGGCGTTACATACATGGGTCACCTGCCGATCTGTCTTCACCACCTCAATTGCCAGCCATTTTCTCAAAGGCCTGGACAGACTGTACCCTAAAATGCACCAGCCAATCCTAGCCTGGGTTCTCACGCTAGTCCTCTCAAGGCTCATTGGGCCCCCATTTTAGCCCCTGGTGACGTGCTCCTCTTCTCTACTTTCATAATTTATGTTCTTCGAGAGGTGTTGATCATGTTCATTCCAAGACACCCACCCCCCCCGGTTGCCCCTCTGTTGGAATTAGGTGGCGAGAAGGGACAGAGGGTCAGCAGGTTCCCATATACGAGCGCCATGAGTACGCAAATCCAGTGAGCACTAGAGTTGACCTGATGGATACAACTAAGTGAAAAATCTTCTGCCCGTGATGCGAGTGGCATGCAAACACCTACATTAGAATAGACATGAGCCACACCTCTTGAAGAACAATTACAAAAGGTTAAGAACCGTTTTTCACAAGGCTGGATGATATGAGATTCACAACAGCCATAATTAAGGGTTTTTTATCCTCACCACCCTCTGAGACAGGGATGTGCTTTCCCTATTTTACATGGGGGAAACTGAGGCCCAGAGTAGATTACGAGATGACACGTCCAACGTGACAGAGGAGTTTTGTGGCCAAGCCAGGAATTGACCAGGTCTCCTGAGTTCCAGACCAGCGCATGATCCACTTGACCCCGGGGGGAGGTTGTCAAAGGCACAAGGGCAGTGGGCAGCAGAGTCCAATTGAATGTGGATGGACAATGGACACCTGACTCACCTCCGAACATCTCCCTCCACCCTCCCTACCTCACTGACAGCCCGTGCAGTTACTGCAGCTGGGATAAAGAGACAAAGGCCGTCAGTGCACAAGCTTCAGGGCAGGTGCTGATCACTGAAGGGGGCTCAGGAAGCTGCGCTTCCCCATGGCAGGATATTGCACCATGAGAGATTTATGACAAAGCTGGGGCAATCTGTACTGCCCTCTGTCAGAGAGAGGCTAGTGGATGGGAGGGACTGTTACTCAGTGTGGAAATCCTACGTTTGAAACAAGGATGTACAAGAGCCTGTCCACGTGCACGTCGTGGTCTCAGGGATTCATCACGGGGCTCATCAGCTGGGAGCAGCAGCAGATGCTCAGATTCTATGACAAGGAGCAGCAGCACAGAAATGCTGATAGATAAATGAGCACGTCCAACCCTTGGCTCTTCTTTTCTCTCTGGGGTTTTAGCAGTGCAGGACAACTCTAGCTAATCTGCAAGTCTCAGTGCTCTGACAATCTGAGCCTTTGTTATCAGTGAATTGTATCTTCACTCCCAGGGGAGACTTTTAGATTGAAATTCTCCAGGGTCTATTTTCTGCTCTTCCCACTGCTCATGAGGTGCAGAGAATTGTCCTGGAGTCCAGGCCAACCTAAGAGTCTGCAGATGTTCCTGTCCAGAATTGCAAGTGTCAGACGTGAGATTCGTACACTGATTCTCAAGTCACAATAAGGAGATTTCCTCTCTCTGCTGTGTGGGATTCCGGTGAGTTGCCTGTTTCTGCAATAATGTTAGTGCTAAGGGTTCAGGAAGGTTCCATTCAAGAACAATCTGGGCAGGAATTCTCCTGAACGGAGACTTGAACTGTTCAGTGTTGTCAGAAACACGAAGGGATTTAAAATTGGAATTAAAGTTTTATTGTAAATAATTTAGACAGATATATGTTTTAAGATAATTTCCTTGTCTCTTACTGTATCCTTCTATGTGTCAGTATCTTCCCCTTTTTGTATTCTGTTTTTTTCTCTGGTTTCTAATTCAGCGACTTTACTGCCATGTGAAATAGGGAATGGACATCCTGCCTAATTCACACACCAAAGAGGTGAAACTAGGCTTCCTGCAATCTCCCGGGGCAGATGGGTGTTTCAGACTCTAGTGTACTGTGGACACACTGTAGTAGATTTCCTCAGTCCAGCCAATCCCTATTCCTGTGACCAATCCCACAACAACTAAAGCTTTGTGTTGTTTTGAGGAAGAGTTACTCGCACTGGCTCCTTTTAGTCTCCACGTCCTCTCTCCCCTCCCCTCGGGTCTGTTCCTCTCCTCTTCCCTGCACACGCTGAGCTGCTTCTTCGGTTCCCTTCACCCCCAAACAGGCTGAGCAGGCTGCTCCTTCTCCATCCCCCCTTTAACCGGTGCAGCCAGACCCAGAGTTTAAAGCAGGCTGTGTCGATATTTGTACGAGCTGTCCCTGTGTGGTGTGTCCAGCATCTGGCTTTGATCCTGGGTGAGTGGGATCACTGTGTGGCAGCGCTGGGGATTGTGCACGTTGGGAGAAGGCTGTACATGGACAGGCATGGGCAGGTTGTGGGGCAGGGAGTGACAGGCAGGCAGCACAGCCGAAATTCAATTTTTCTTTCTGATTATTGGTCCCAGGCCAGTGCTGGCAGTTTCCTGGCCCTGAATGTGTCTGAGCCTCTTTCCCTTTGCAAGACATAGACGTTTTCCCCCTGGAGCTAAATTCAGCACTGTCATGAGTCAGAAAAAATACCTTCAGAAAGGCTCAGGCACCAGCTTGCAGGCAAAATGACTCCAACTGACTCCTCTATGTGCTGCAGGGACGTGTTCACAGAGCTCCAGGCCAGAAGGGACCACTGTGATCATCTAGTCTGACCTCCAGTATAGCACTGGCCAGAGACCTCTCCCGAAAGGACTCTCAGAGCAGAGCTTATAGAGAAACATCCAACCTTGGTTTAGAAATTTTCCGTGATGGAGAATCTGCCATGAGCCTTGGTAAATTGCTCCAATGGCTAATTACTCTCCATGTTTAAAAGTTGTACACCTTATTTATAGTCAGCATTTGTCTAACTTCAACTCCCAGGCTTTGGATGGTGTTAGACCTTTCTATGCTAGCCTGAAAAACCCATTATTCAATATTTGTTCCATATCTGGGTATTGTTAGATTGTTATCAAGTCACCCCTTAACTATCTCTGTATCAATATGAATCTTTAATTGTGGATGCCAGAAATGGACCCATTTTCCAGAAGAAGTTCCATCAGTGACAAGGAAAGAGGTAAAATAACTTCTCTCCCCCTACTTGAGATTCCCCTGTTTATCACCCCAGGATCACATTACCTCTTTTGGCCACAGGGTCACACAGGGACCTCATGTTTTGCTCATTTCCCCTTCATGCCCCCCCAAATCTTGTTCATAGTCACTGCTTCCCATGATAGTGTCCCCCACTGTGTAAGCATCACCTACCTTCTTTGTTCTTAGAGCACATATTGTTTGCCTTGACCCATTTTACCAACCAATCCAGATTGCTCTGAATCAGCAGCATGTCCTCTTCATTATTTAGGATCTCCCAATTTTTTTGGCATCTACAAACATTATCAGTATTCAAGCATGAGAAGGGTAAACACCTGCGTTGCTGACGGGTGTTTCAGCTTAACAAGGCAGAATAACGAAACCACTGTACTTGTTATGTCTAAAAGAAAGCTGGGTGCTTTCAAGAACGAGTCTCACCAAAAGAAACAAGGGAACTAACAGAGCACAAAGTCCCAGCCTGGCATGATAGTGTCCATTTCTGTGGGGGAAACTTGGCTTCCTTGCAAAAGAGGAATTGCATCATGGAACAGACCAATGATACATCCAGTCCAGCGTCCTCTCTGACAGCGATACACCACCTGACCTTCATAAGAGTGTCACATTAACGCCTAACAACCAGGGATCAGCTTCTGCCCTGAAAAACGGGGACATACAGGCTTTCCAAGATAATTATTTAGATCTAGCTATCGTAACAGAACGTTCTTACTATTCATGTAAATGTCTTAAACCTCTGATTCTTCCTTATAATCTGACCTCAACTGCATCTTGTGGCAATAAGTTTCTTTGTCTAATTATGCACTAGGTGAAGAAAGCATTCTCTTCACTGGACCTAGTGGCTTATTGGGAGCCAGGGACTAAAATGCAGTAAAAGAGACTGCATATTTTATTTTAGCTTCTTGGTAACCAGGGTGGGGAATCAGAAGTATTGTTTGTGGCTGGTTGGGAAGTCTGACTTCAGTGTCACCCACCAGTGCTGGGAGAATCTGATCTCCTTTTACAGCCTGCCCCAACCTTGGCATTTTCATGTGGCTATCCTAGGCACGGACAAGTCACATTTGGCCTAAATACTTTGGTTGACACCTCACTGCTTACCCCCCATTCTACATAGTTAGCAACAATGAAATATTTACCGTGCTCTTTCTTATCCAGTGCATGACCCTCCTCCCTCTGCTTCTTTCCCTTCACAGGCACCCTGAACATTTCTGAGCCTGATCGGTGCTTCGACTATCTCATGGGGGCTTTCAACCTCACCCGCTCCGATCCATCAACATTCATCCTAAACGGCATCCCGGGACTGGAAGCTGCCCACATCTGGATTTCCATCCCTTTCTCTACATTCTACATCATCAGCCTGTTGGGAAATTTCACGATTCTGTTTGTTGTCGGCAAAGAGCCGACCCTGCACAAGCCCATGTTCCTGCTGCTCTCCATGCTGGCGCTCACAGACATCGGTGGGTGTACCTGTGTCGTGCCGAAGGCACTGTGCATATTTTGGTTCTGTTCCAAAGACATCACTGTGGAGGGCTGCCTCACCCAGATGTTCTTCCTTCACGTGGTTGCTGCTATGCACTCAGCTGTCTTCATGATAATGGCCTTCGATCGCTATGTCGCCATATGTGACCCTCTGAGATACACCACCATCCTCACCAATGCACGAATCGCTAAGTTAGGGTAAGTTGGTTTGATACGAGGTGTTCTCTTGGTTCTCCCAGAGACACTGCTTCTGTAGAGGCTGCCATTCTGTGCCAAGCGCATTATCCCCCACACGTACTGCGAGCACATGGCTGTGGTGAAGATGTTGTGTAGGGACACCAGAGTCAACAGGACATATGACCTGATGACAACATTAGTCATCATCGGGTTAGACCTGACACTCATTGGCCTGTCCTATGGGCTGATCATCAGGACCGTCCTCAGAATCTCCTCCAAGAAAGCTCACCAGAAAGCCCTCAACACCTGCACAGCCCACATCTGTGTGATGTTGATATCTTATACTCCCTTCATCTTCTGCACCCTGACACACAGGTTCGGTCATGGCATCGCTGCCCACGTTCATGTCTTCTTGGCCAACCTCTATTGCCTTGTACCCCCCATGCTCAACCCTATCATTTATGGGGTCAAAACCAAAGAGCATCGTGACAAAGTGGGAAAATACATCTGCAAAATGTGATCACCTGTGGCCACTAACTTTAAACCTGCTTGATAGGATGGGGAAAGGATGTGTCCTCGTTAATCAAGGGTGCTTTGTCCCAATTTGGCTAAGCTCAGCCTTGTGGCTGTTCACAGTTTCAGCAGTTCCTCACACCTAATGTCTTATCCCTCCATCACCAAGCACTGCCCTCTCCATTGCTAAGTTCTATCTCTCTAACCATCACCTAATCTCTGACAGAATCACCTGTCATCCCCATGACCCACATACCCTGTCACTCAGCCTTTCTGTGACTTCCAGACACCAGCGCTGATGGTTTCTCATATGCTCTCTGTCCCATTTTCCATCAGTCTGGTTGTTGATACTCACCATTCCTCACTCTCCTCCATCTTTGACTCTTTTGCCCCTCTCTGCCACCACAAGGTGCCCAACTCTGCCCTCCACCAGGCCCCAACAATCACATCCAGTGCTGACTCTCCTCAAACCAGTCTCTCTGAATTCTTAACTAGCAATAACTTGGAGTTTTCCCCTCTAGTTTGTCCTCCCCGAAGACGTGAAATCTGCAGTTCGTGGCTGGTTGGGAAACCGGGCTTCAGTGTCACCCACCAGCACGGGGAGAATCTGCTCTCCTTTTGCAGCCTGCCCTGACTTTGGCATTACCAGTTGGCTACCCTGGGAAAGGACGGGTCACAGTTAACATTAGGTAAAAGACGCATCCCCCCTGCTCTTCTAGCCCCTAGCCGGCCATAAACACATAAACATAATAACCTTAAATTAGTTTAAACTAATAATAAATCCCTCTTACCTGAGTAAGACGCTGATGTAAGTGGGAGGATGGTCCCGCTACTATGGGGAACTTTCCTGGTTCACACACGGCCCCGGGGGAGTTGGCTAGCGAAAGGATCTGAGACCTCACTCCCATGTCCTTTACCCAGAGACAAGCCTGACTTCGAGGGCTCCCTGCCCTTTGTCCTGTGTGCCAAGGTCCCTGTAACTCCTACAAGGCTGGGCCCAGGATCTCTGTGGGGCTCGACCCCCAACTTCGTCATGGTCACTCAGGACAGGGTCTGGGCTGTCCTTCCTCTGGGGGACTCTACACACTGAGCACTTCCCTGACCCACTGATCATTGCATACAGTGCAAAGCAAATACAATTTATTAACTAGCCACCAATTAAAAAAACTAAATTTGAGAAAGGTTAAAGAAAAACACCCAACGCGACTCTGGCCCAGGGCCTCCATACACAGCATCTCTGGGGTGTGAAGGATGCTCACAGTCTGTCTCGCATATGTCCCAGGCCCCTGCCTAGACCTTGCTGCATGGCAGGGATGCCACAGTGGGACACGTTCTCTGGCGGTGGCCACACACCCCCAGGCTATAGGGGGCAGTGCCCTTTTCCCAGCATTGCACCCATCAGGGTCATGACCTCCTCCCAGTCTGGCCTACGCGGTCTCAGGGCTGGAGGCATGTCCCCGTACTGGGCCCTGCCCACGGTCCCCCTCATGTCGCTCCCTCCAGCTGCTCATACTGGCCACCACCTCATGGACTTATAAGGAGAGGCTGAGGGAACTAGGCTTGTTTAGTCTTCAGAAGAGAAGAATGAGGGGAGATTTAATAGTAGCCTTCAACTACCTGAAACGGGGTTCCAGGGAGGATGAGGCTAGGCTGTTCTCAGAGGTGGCAGATGACAGAACAAGGAGCAACGGTCTCAAGTTGCAGTGGGGGAGGTCTAGGTTGGACATTAGGAAATAGTTTTTCACTAGGAGGGTGATGAAGCACTGGAATGGGTTACCTAGAGAGGTGGTGGAATCTCCATCTTTAGAGGTTTTTAAGCTGCGTTTTGACAAAACCCTCACTGGGATTATTTAGCTGAGTTTAGTCCTGCTTTGAGCAGGGGGTTGGACTAGATGACCTCCTGAGGTCCCTTCCAACTCTATGTTTCTATGTTTCTATGACTGGGGCTGAAGCTCACCGCCAACGGGTGCCCCCAGTTCCACGAGGCCACAGATGGTGGTGCGAGGCAGCTCTGGGTGTGGAGACACAGCAGGGTATCCCAGGGTGTTCTGTGGGTGGCCCCCCGGGGAGTTGCTGGGTGTCACTGAAGTGGGAAGGAGTCCCCTCAGGAGCTGACATGCCCCAGGTCGTTGCCCAGCGTGGGGGTTCGGTGGGCCTTTGTTGATCCAAGAGGATCTCTAGTGTCTCCTCTGTGCGGTCAGGTTCTCCCTCAGTCCCCTGGGTAGTGGGTGCCTGTGGCCATTGTGCAGTGGCTGCTGCCCAGGGCTGGATGTGGCCCAGCCACTGAGCCCAGCAGGTTCAGTGGACTCAAGTCCCAGGGGCTGCATGGGGCCTGGTGATGGCCACGTGGATACGGTGTCGGATGTAGAGGGGCTGGGATGCCTTTGGCCATCGCCCATTACCGCCCCTGCGCCTGTCCACCTCCCCCTGGCTGTGGTGCTGCTCCCTTCTCAGGATAGTCCCTGACATGGATGTCACTTGTCGTAGCTTCTTCCAGTCCCTGGTCTGTGGCTTCCCACCCTCGTGGGCTCCAGAGAGTCCTTCCCCACCTCCCAAGCTGTCAGCATGTCCAGGACTCATCCCTGGTCTCCCAGGCTTGGACCAGTCACAGATGGGCTGTCTGCCTCTAGTCCCCCAGCTCTGGCCGTCTCTCTTTCCTTGGCACTCTTCCTGTGCCATCTTCCTCTGGTCTCCCTCCATCGATCAGACCCTCCCCAAGGTCTGCTCTGGTTGCACAGACTGGGTCCCAGCCCAGCTGCTGCCCCCTCTCTTAGCAGAGAGCTTGGCCTCCTCTCCCCGTGGTGCTACCCAGGGCAGCTCACCCCACATCCTGCCCAGCCCTGCAGTGTCTCTTCTGAGATGCTTGAGCCACAGGCTCTGTGACCTACTGTAGCTCTGGGATGTGGCTGTCCCAGAGCCCTGGGCTGTCTGGTGCATTGCCTGGGGTGAGGCCCAGCCCACAGAAACGGCACCTGGTCACTAATAAAAGCAGTGAGTTCTGGGGTGGGGATCTTGTGACTGAGACTGTCCTCTGTCAAGTTTTGTGCCCCGGACGTTATGCCCCTGAGAGTGTGATGTTGTGGGAAATGCTCCAGTTCCATAACTTTACTGCTTCCATGCAGAGGCAGGGCGACCTGGCTGCTCCCTGCAGATGTAAGTAATAAATACGTGCTATGCTGTCTGTCAAGACTCTTGTGTGAGTTCCCTTGATCAGTGGGAGGAAATGGGGGCAGGCGTTCCTGAGCGCCCTGAGTTCGAGGAGGTTGACGTGGAGAGACACCTCCACAGATGACTGTTTGCCCTGGGTTGTAAGGGCTTGTAGGTGTGCACCCATCTTATGAGGGATGCGTCGGTGGTGAGAAGTAACGTAAGGAAAGTTTGCGAAAAGAGGTTCCCCTTGCAGACATTTGCTGCATTTCTGCAGCAGTGCAAGGAAATATTGACCTTGGTGGGTAGTGACAGAGGTTTGTCTAGTCTCTCCGTTTGGTCTGTAGAGCGAGATAAACCACATCTGGAGGCACCGCTTTATAGATCAGTATGAGTTTTAGAAGTATTGATTTTCAGTTCAAAACCAGTATAAATGGGAACTGCTAAAATAAAACTTCACAAACCTGTTAGGAAACATGACTCCAGAAAATGACACATTCATTCAGTATAATATTCACCAGTCCTATCTTATCAGTGGGAGGGGTGTGTTTGTTTCCTAGCTGTACAAAGGAATGGAATTGGATTGAAGTGTAGAAAGGAAGAGACATAAATCCTCTTGCACAGAAAGCTGGGAACTATACTTGGTTTTGACTGCAATGAATTCTGAGAAGCCTGACTGGCATAGGTAGGAGAGTGAAAAAGGAAGGAGCGCTCTAATAGCCCAGTGTGTTACGTCACGAAACTCAGATCCCCCCGCCGCCCACCCAAGGCCAGCCTACAAGGCCTTTTTATCTGGTGACCTCTCCCTGTGCTGGGCACTCTGCCCAGGGCCCCGCCTAGCTCTCCTCATCTATTCACCATGCTCGGCTCTCGTGTTACTTGTGCTACGGCTGGCAGCTCCTATCCCAGCTCTGGCCCTGCAGCTCCCTGCTGTAGATCAGCCCTGGCTCCCTGTTGGCACAGCTGGTCCGGGTTGCTCCAGCTCCCTGGCTCTGGCTCAGCACTGCTGCTTTGCCTCCTGCACAGCTCTGCCTTCTGGGCTGCTTCTCTGGCCCCTCCGGTTCTGGCTGCTGATGCTCTGCTCCTGGCTCCACTCAGGCAGCTGCTCTCTCCTTAGTTCTGCCCTACACATGGTTTCCTGATTACGTCCATGGCTCAAAGTCTCTTAAAAACTAACCCCAAAATAGCCCAAGCTCGTTATTGAAACAAAGCTTTTGTTATGAACACATTAGTCTCTACATCAAATAACAAAAGAAAGTTTTCATTACATACGCAGCTTTTTTTATTTAATCCAAGCTGTGCTACAAGCCCCAGCAGGAGTTGCTCCACATTAGACACAAAGCTATGAGCGGACAATCAAATTCAAAATCAGAACCACAGTCCTGGTATTTGTGCCCCGTCGGAGGGTTGGCAGATGTTTCAAACTATAAATGGCGAATGTCAGCAGCTTGGCTGTTGCAGAGTGTTCCTTGTGGATTTTCCCAACTCTCATGAATTCAGGACTGTAGAATATAGAAAGAATAGTTAATGGGTTTGCGCTTTAAGATAGAATAGGAAAGTATATAGCTTGGGAAAAGGGCTGGAAGGACCTGATAAGGGCAGTCCTGATGCTAGCGCATCACAAATAGAGGGCGAAAATTAGAAAGGATGAGCTGACCAGCAACTGAACTGACCAGCAACTGAGTTGACCACAGCCAGTTGGGTAAAAACAGGAAGTGCCAACCTGGTTACTGTGAACATGTCACATTACGTAACCACACTGACCACAAAAGTGACACTGTTCACTGGTTGGTTACACACTGACCACAAAAGTGACACTGTTCACTGGTTGGATACATACTGATCAAACTGATCAGTTTGGTGATCAGTTTGAGGGTATTTAAACCCCCTGAGAGTCTTTAACAGCAGGACTGTCAAGGTCACCTGTTAAAAACCAGAAATGGCTGTTTATTTCTGAATATGCCTGAATTCTCCTGTTGAGATGGAGGAGAAGGGAGTTTTCTGTGGTGCAGAATGAGTCAACTTTGAACTTCTCTTCACCAGTCAGAACAACAGCAAGTTCTTCACTGTCATCAGCCACACAGTTTGGATGTTGTTCCACTTTAATTGAAAGTCAGCTGAAGAACTTAAGGATGTTGCAGATTCATGGTATTTGTGATGGGGTGGACTCACCCTGCCCCAGCATAGAGCAGAAGAGAAATCCTCCAGGCAGCACAGAATGGCTGCAGAGGAGCAGCCAATCAGACTCCAGAAGGGTCATACTCATGTAAAAACAAGCAGCAGAGGCAGAGCCTTCCTTCAGTTGCTGCCTGGAGCTCAAAGAGGTAGGACCCGATGCCCGGCTGGCTTGAAAAGCAGCTGTACTGGAGATAGCTCACTGCAGACAGAATTGAGGGCAGGGAAGGCTGCTGAAGACTGGATGCCTGACTGGCTATTATTGCGGCAGGACCATGGACAGGTCAGTGTGGGCAGGCTGAGGCCAGGGGACTTAGTCCAGAACCCAGCCAGACCAGGTGAGGGTACCATGATGGGCCCTGCTGCTCTGGTTGCAGATTGAGGTCAGGGAAGGCTGCTGAAAGGACAGACCAACTGAGAGAACCGAGATGGGCCCCTGTTGGGTTATCGATCAAGGCAATGACTCCAAAAAGAAAGCCTTAATGCTACAGCCCCAAAGCAGAACCACAAAAAGAACTAGAGACTGTATATCCCGGAAGGAGGACTGAGTGTGTGGCTTGGTGTGGGTATTACTTGTGTATTCATATGGCTACAATTGCCCTCCCAATGGAGCTATCCTGCAGAACCTAAGGTTTTAAGGGCTGGGTTCCTCCAGCCCCAGATTCAAATAAACTCCCCACAGATACACACACACATTCCAGATTAATCGAGTGCGTCTGAGCGGACCGGGATATCGGCACTCTCAGCTGAACCCTTATATGTCCCTGAACTCAGCAGGCTGGGTGACACAGCACTTTCTGTCATCACCCTTATATGCCCCTTTGCAACTCACCAGAATAGAGCACACTTCTTGAACAGGCTGGGTCCAAACAGCACTTTCAGCTGCCACACTTATTTGCCCCTTTACAATTGTTTTAGCAGTAACCCCCTTGATGAGCAAACCCCACAGGATTTTTGGGCACTCCAGGGATCTTTGGCTTAGGTAAAGAAGTGTGGCTGCAGAGCAATATAAGGAAGCCAAGAACACAAAAGAGTAAAATAAAGTTTGGAGAGATAGAGAAAGAGTGGCAACCAGCTTGATTATAACAGTTATTTTATTGCTAAGTATATACAATGTATCATACTAATAGTAATACCATACAAGGGAAGAAAACAATCAAATGCTTATAATACTACACAATTACAGTTGGGATATAGGAGAAAGCTAGCCCAGGTTTGATTACACAAGTAGAAAGTAATACCTGGACTAAGAGAGAGAGGGGAAGGGGAAATGGCGGGTCTCACCACTCCATGCAGCGCGGAGGTTCCCAGGAGACAGGCTGGTCAGCTTAGGGTCTGGAGTGCTTGAGACAGGCAGAACCCCCAACACGATCAGTCAGGGAGAGGGGAAGTTCAGTGGAACTGATGCAGAATTTGGATCCAGGCATCAGAACAAAAGTTTGAACTCGGGTAGGAATGTTTGTAGGCACCAAGTTTGTTTATGGGTAAACAATGTCTTAAGGAAGTATCCCAGAGTGGTTTTCTTTATGCTGGACAAAAGGAATTGATCATTCCTGGCTATGGACAATGTTCCCTGAGGGAGCTCACAATGCAACCGTAGAATATAAAAAGAATAGTTAATGGGTTTTGTGCTTTAAGATAGAATAGTAAAGTACATAGCTTAGGAAAAGGGCTGGAAGGAACTGATAAGGGCAGTCTGGACGCTAGCTCAGCACAAATAGAGGGTGAAAATTAGAAAGGATGAGCTGATCAGCAACTGAGCTGACCACGGCCAGTTGGGTAAAAACAGGAAGTGCCAACCTGGTCACTGTGAACATGTCACATGACATAACCACACTGACCACAAAACTGACACTGTTCACTGGTTGGTTACATACTGATCAAGCTGATCAGTTTGGTGATCAATTTGAGGGTATTTAAACCCCCTGGAGTCAGTAGCACTTTGGACTGCAGCCTCCTGGGATCCTTGGTAGCTTGACCGAGCCCTTCTATGAACCAGCAGCATCCAAGGGACGGCTAACACTTATCAGACTCAACTCGGATCAAAGGGGCTTAGGGAAAGAAGCACTATTTGGTAACGTATGAGAGTACACTTATTTTAGAATAACAAGAGACCATCTGACTTTTTATCTGTCTATATAAGTGTAACTAGAAGTTTACAAGCAATCATCTGTCTGAAAGCACGAGGTGGTAAGTAATAGAATTGTGTACCATAAGAGAGAGTTTGCAAGGGACCATCTGTCTGAAAACACAGTTTCCAAATGACCATCTGTCTGTAAGCATAAGGAAATAAGTAATAGAATTGTGCACTATAAGAAATGAATACATGCATGGTAGAATATTAGGCCTTTGTATCTCTTTCTTGTTTCATGTTTTTATTAGTTATGTTTTTGTTGGGGCCTGGTGGAGGGCAGAGTTGGGGACCTAGTGATGGCAGAGAGGGGCAAAAGAATCAAATATAGAGGAGAGTGAGGAATGGTCAGAATCAGCAACCATACTGATGGCAAATAGAGCTGAAAGCATATGAGAAATCATCATCGCTGGTGTTCTGAATGTCATGGAAAGGCCGAGTGACAGGAGGTGAGGAGGTGGGGGAGGAAGACTGACGCTGAAAGAGATCAGGTGATGGTCTGAGAGAGCAGTGCTTGGTGATGGAGTGATAAGACATTAGGTGTGAGGAACTTCTCCGACTGTGAACTGCCACAAGGCTGAGCTCAGCCAAATTGGGAGAGGGTACCCTTGATTAACGAGGACACATCCTTTCCCCCCTCTTGTCATGTAGGTTTAAAGTCAGTGGCCCCAGACAATCACATTCTGCAGATGTATTTTCCCACTTTGTCACGAAGCTCTTTGGTTTTGACCCCATAAATGATAGGGTTGAGCATGGGGGGGACTAGAACATAGAGGTTGGCCAAGAGGATGTGGACGTGGGCAGCGATGCCCTGACCGAATCTGTGTGTCAGGGCAGTGAAGAGGTAGGGAGTATAAGATATCATCATCACACAGATGTGGGCTGTGCAGGTGTTGAGGGCTTTCTGGTGGGCTTTCCTGGAGGAGATCCTGAGGACGGTCCTGATGATCATCCCATAGGACAGGCCAATGAGTGTCAGGTCTGACCCTATAATTAGTAATATTATTACCAGGCTGTAAATCTGGTTCACTGTGGTGTCCCCACATAACATCTTCACCACAGCCATATTCTCACAATATGTGTGGGGGATAACGTGGTTGGCACAGAATGGCAGCCTCCGCAGTAGCAGGGGCTCCGGCAGAACCAAGAGAACAGCTCGCATCAAACCCACTAGCCCTAGCTTAGCAATTCGTGCATTGGTGAGGATGGTGGCGTATCTCAGAGGGTCACATATGGCGACATAGCGATCGAAGGCCATTATCACGAGGACAGCTGATTGCGTAGCAGCAGTTGCGTGAAGGAAAAACATCTGGGTGATACAACCGTCCACAGTGATGCCTTTGGAAAGGAACCAAAATATGCACAGTGCCTTCGGCACGACACAGGTAGATCCACCAATGTCTGTGAGCGCCAGCATGCAGAGCAGGAGGAACATGGGTTTGTGCAGGGTCTGCTCTTTGCTGACAACAAACAGAAGCGTGAAATTTCCCAACAGGCTGATCATGTAGAAGATAGAGAAAGGGATAGAAATCCAGATGTGGGCAGTTTCCAGGCCTGGGATGCCATTTAGGATGAATGTTGACGGTTCGGTAGGGGTGAAGTTGAATGCCACCATAAGATGGTTGATCAGGCTCAGAAATGCTCACGACACCTGTGAGGGGAGAGAAACCTAGAGAGGGTGTTAGGTACATGGTAACAAATAGCATGGTAAATATTTTATACTTAATAACAATCTAGAAATCTAGGTGTGAGCAGAGAGGTGGCAGCATTTGCAAATGGCAACAAATTATTTAGGCCGTAATCCAGTCCAGAGATGTGCTCAGATGGAACTAACCAAACCCGGTGAATGAACTGCATGATGGTAAGTGATGTTGAATGTCAATTAGTGCAACGTACATGCCCATTGGTGGGAAAAGCTAGAACTGCTAAAACACCTTACTAGGTTCTATTTTAACTCTATGAACTCAGGACAGGGACCTGGTGTCAATGTACACAGCTCTGTGGAACCTTGCTCAAAGTGCCGGCATGGACAAACACTAAGGAAAACTCTGGGACACAGGGGGAGTGGGATGGGGAATAATACTGAAAATACAATGCCATGAGATCAGTCACTCAGTGCTTCACCCTCCTCTGGACTCCTCTGTGCAGCACTGAGCACCCTTCTCAAACAGGATATTGCAGAACTAGAGGGGTTCAGGGAAGGGCAACAGGAAAGATCAAGGGCCTGGGGAAATTCTCCTAAGGAGAGAGGTTGAGAAGAGGTTTGTTACCTTTTTAGATAGGGGAGATTTAGGAGGGGATTCGAGAAGAGTCCATAAAATACTGAATGGTAGAGAAGATATCAAGAATCTGTTCTCCCTGTCTCAAAACTCAAGATCAAGAGGACATTCAATTAAACTGAAACAAGCCTAATTCAAATCTGAATAAAAAAAGAATGCTTCACCCTCCTCTGGACTTCTCTGTGCAGTAGTGAGCATCCTTCTCAAACAGACTATGCAGAGCTAGAGGGGTTCAGGGATGGGCAAAGAGAAGTATTAAGGGCCTGGGGAAGCTCTCACAAGGAAAGAGGTTGAAAAGACTGGGATTGTAACCTTAGAATGGAGAAAAATAAGAGGGGATTTTAGAAGAGCCTAGAAACACTGACTGGCAGAGAGTATATGAAGAATGTGTTGCTGTTAGGCATTAAGGTGACACCTTTATGACGGTCAGGTTATTCCCCCAATACTTTTTACGGCATCCCCTGTGGTTGTTGCTGTCAGAAGGATGACATTGGATTAGATGAACCAAAGATATGATCTACGATGCAATTCCTCTCTTGGAAATGAGCCAAGTTTTCCCCATGGAAACAGACATTATCGTGGCAGGCTGGGACTTTGTGCTCTGTTACTTCCCTTGTTTCTTTTGGTGAGACACTTTCTTGAAGGTGCCCAGCTTTCTCTGAGAAATAACAAGTACAGTGGTTTTGTTATCCTGCCTTGTTAATTGACAACGGTAAGCAGAGACACCCATCAGCAACCCAGCTTCTTACCCATCTCATGCTTGAATATTGATAAATTTTGCAGATGCCACAAAAATTAGGAGATCGTAAATAATGAAGAGGACAGGTCACTGATTCAGAGCGATCTGGATTGGTTGGTAAACTGGGTCAAGGCAAACTATCTATTCTAATAACAAAGAAGGTAGGTGGGGGACTCTATCCCGGGAAGCAGTGACTCTGAACAAGATTTGGAGGGCATGAAGGGGTAATTAGCTAAACAGGAGCTCCCTGTTTTACTCTGAGGCCAAAAGAGCTCATGTGATCCTGGGATGATAAACAGGGGAATCTCAAGTAGAGGATGAGAAGTTATTTTACCTCTTTCTGTGGCACTGGTGGAACTTCTGCTGGAAAATGTGTCCAGCTCTGGTGTCCACAGTTAAAGATTCATGTTGAGACACAGAGATAGTTAAGGGGTGACTTCATGACATTCTACAAGTACCCGTATAATGAGCTTTTCAAGCTAGCATATGTAAGGGTCTCTCAGTCCCTCCCTCAGACGGAGCCGCTCTGTGTGTCAGGGGCTGTCACCCCCCCTCAGACGGAGCCGCTCTGTGTGTCGGGGGCTGTCACCCCCCCTCAGATGGAGCCGCTCTGTGTGTCAGGGGCTGTCACCCCCTCAGACGGAGCCGCTCTGTGTGTCAGGGGCTGTCACCCCCTCAGACGGAGCCGCTCTGTGTGTCAGGGGCTGTCACCCCCTCAGACGGAGCCGCTCTGTGTGTCAGGGGCTGTCACCCCCCCTCAGACGGAGCCGCTCTGTGTGTCGGGCTGTCACCCCCTCAGACGGAGCCGCTCTGTGTGTCAGGGGCTGTCACACCCCCACAGACGGAGACGCTCTGTGTGTCAGGGGCTGTCACCCCCCTCAGACGGAGCCGCTCTGTGTCGGGGGCCCCTCAGACGGAGCCGCTCTGTGTGTCGGGGGCTGTCTCCCCCCTCAGACGGAGCCGCTCTGTGTGTCAGGGGCTGTCACCCCCCCTCAGACGGAGCCGCTCTGTGTGACGGGGGCTGTCACCCCCTCAGACGGAGCCGCTCTGTGTGTCGGGGGCTGTCACCCCCCTCAGATGGAGCCGCTCTGTGTGTCAGGGGCTGTACACCCCCTCAGACAGAGCCGCTCTGTGTGTCAGGGGCTGTACACCCCTCAGACGGAGCCGCTCTGTGTGTCAGGGGCTGTCACCCCCTCAGACGGAGCCGCTCTGTGTGTCAGGAGCTGTCACCCCCCCTCAGACGGAGCCGCTCTGTGTGTCAGGGGCTGTCACCCCCCTCCGACGGAGCCGCTCTGTGTGTCAGGGGCTGTCACCCCCTCAGATGGAGCCGCTCTGTGTGTCAGGGGCTGTCACCCCCTCAGACGGAGCCGCTCTGTGTGTCAGGGGCTGTCACCCCCCCTCAGACGGAGCCGCTCTGTGTGTCGGGCTGTCACCCCCTCAGACGGAGCTGCTCTGTGTGTCAGGGGCTGTCACCCCCCCTCAGACGGAGCCGCTCTGTGTGTCAGGGGCTGTCACCCACCCTCAGACGGAGCCGCTCTGTGTGACGGGGGCTGTCACCCCCTCAGACGGAGCCGCTCTGTGTGTCGGGGGCTGTCACCCCCCCTCAGATGGAGCCGCTCTGTGTGTCAGGGGCTGTCACCCCCTCATATGGAGCCGCTCTGTGTGTCAGGGGCTGTACACCCCCTCAGACGGAGCCGCTCTGTGTGTCAGGGGCTGTACACCCCCTCAGACGGAGACGCTCTGTGTGTCAGGGGCTGTCACCCCCCTCCGACGGAGCCGCTCTGTGTGTCAGGGGCTGTCACCCCCTCAGATGGAGCCGCTCTGTCTGGCGCCATCTCCGGCGGGAGCAGGCCCGGGACAGACACAGCCCCAGGCCAGTGCAGAGGCCAGCTCAGACCAGGCTGACTGACAGGGCGATTGGCCAATGAGGAGCCAGGAGGGCAGGGGTCCCGTCCTCCGTGTGAGCTGCAGCTGCCTGGCCTGGGCCGAGCCGGACCGAGCTGAGGCAGAGCAGCCGGGCTGGGGGCAGAGGAGAGGCCCAGGAGCTGGGCAGAGAGCGGGGCCGGGCCGGGCCGGGCTGGGCAGAGGAGAGGCCCAGGAGCTGGGCAGAGAGCGGGGCCAGGCCGGGCCGGGCCGGGCTGGGGATGGGCTGGGGCCGTCTGGGCCGGGTGCGTCAGTGAGCGGCTGGGCAGCGACGTGGGGCTGACCCTGGGCAGGGCCCGGCGCAGGGAGACGCCCCCAACCCAGAGGCCGCGCAGGCCGGACTCAGGGGTCGTGACCCCGACGGGAGGGCTGACGCTGGGAGAAGGGCCCTGCCCCCTAGCGCCTGGGGCGTGTGGCTGCCCCAGAGCCCGTGTGCGACCCATGGCATCCCTGCCCCACAGCCAGGCCTGGGCAGGGCCTGCGACGTGTGACCCAGACTGTGAGCGTCCCTCACACCCCACAGACGCCGTGTGTGGGGCCGGGGCAGGGGCAGGGGCAGCGCTGGGTGTTTGCCTTCCACCTTCTCCTCTTTTCTGTGTGTTTATTGGTGGCTGTATAATAAATTATATTTGCTTTGAGCCACACACAACGATCAGTGGGTCAGGGAAGTTCCTAGTGCAGAGCCCCCGGGGTGGGGACACCCTAGCCCCTGTCCTAAGTGACCATGACAAGGTTTGGGGTCGAGCCCACAGAGATCCTGGGCCCAGCCTTGTCGGGGTTACAGGGACCCCACCACACAGAAGTGTGGGTGGGAAGCCCTCGAGGTCAGACTGGCCTGTGGGTAAAGGGTATGGGGGCGAGGACTCAGATCCTGTCGCCATGTGTGAGCCAGGAAAGCTCCCCCCAGTAGTGGGACCATCCCGTGCTGACACAGGTGTGTCTGGAAGGCTGGGCTGAAGGAAAGGCACCCACAAGGTTTCACTCATGGTTAACTGCACAAAAGGGGCAGAGGTATTCGTGGGGCTTCTCTGGAAACAGGGATTCAGTGTGAATTTCCTTCCCCCCCCCCCCAGTGTCCATGGGACCCAGAGTGACCCCAGCCAGACCCCGTGTGAACCACCTGCCACCCCCTCCCAAAGGCAGGGCAGTGAGAAGTGCGGCTCTTCCCGAGGAAGGTGCGGGGCTCAGCCCTCCTTGGCTGGCAGTGCGGCACGGCAGCTTCCCTCTGGCTGCGAATCCTGCTCTGCTGCTCTGTGAACGGAGACGTTCGACCAGCAGTGTCAGCAAGTTGCTTTAGGGTTTGCTGTTCTGCAGGGCATTTATTGCTGGCAGAGATGCCGGCTTGACAGCCCTGGGGAAAGCTCAGGGGAGTCAATCTACAGCAGGTGAGATTCCCCCACGCCCTGCCAAGAGCCCACAGCTCTGACCAAAAGAGGCTGCCTCTAAGGATGGGGAGGGCATCTGAGCTGCCCAGGACCACTCCACCCCCCTCCTCTCGGCTGGGATGGCCACCAAGGGGATATTTAGCCGCCAGCTCCCACAAGAGTCCAGGCTGAGCCATGCAAACCCATTACGCACCTGCCTGATAACCCTCACATCATGTTCCCTTCCCTCCTCTGCTGCACTATTCACTCCTCCCGGCGGAAGGGAAGGTACAATCAGTAATATTGGCTGGGCTCAGGTCTCTCGCTCAGCTGGGAGCAGGGGGCCTGGTCTCCAGCTGGTTTACACGGGTAAAACGCTAATGGCTCTCTGTCACTTCCAGCTCCGGACAGGGCCTGGGAAGCAGGCGTGCCGTGGACCAGACCAGACCCAGCCGGACCCACCATGGCAGCTTCCAACAGGACCACGCCCCAACCCTCCACCTTCATCCTCCTGGGCGTCCCGGGGCTGGAGGCGGCGCACGGCTGGATCTCCATCCCCTTCTGCTCCGCCTATATTCTGTCCCTTCTCGGGAACTGCCTCCTCCTGGCTGTTATCAAGACCGAGCCGAGCCTCCACGAGCCCATGTACCTTTTCCTTTCCATGCTGGCGCTCACCCACCTGCTCGTTACCAGCACCGCCCTGCCCAAAATCCTCTCCATATTCTGGTTCAAGGACAGGGCAATTCGTATGGACGCTTGCCTGGCCCAGATGTATCTCCTTCCACTCCCTGACGTGCATGGAGTCTGGGTTCATATTGGCCATGGCCTTCGATCGCTACATCGCGATCTGTAACCCCCTGAGACACTCGGCCATCCTGACCCACAGGGCCGGGGGTGGTTTTGAGGGGGGCCGTGTTACTGGCTCCACACCCGTTCCTGCTGAAACGGCTGCCGTACTGTCATTTCTCACACCTATTGTGAGTTCATGGCCCTGGTGAAACTGGCCTGTGCAGACACAACGGTCACGAGAGCCTATGGTCTGGTTGTAGCATTTCTTAAGGGGGGTCGTAGATTTTATCCTCATTGTCCTGTCCTACATCCTGATCCTCCGGAATGTCTGCATGCTCCCCTCTAAAGAAGCGCATTTCCCGGCCCTCAGCACCTGTGGCTCCCACCTCTGTGTCACCTCATCACACCAGCGTTTTTCTCCTTTCTCACCCATCGGTTTGGATCCAGTGTGGTTCCCCATGTTCACATTATTGTTGCCAACATCTATCTGCTGGTTCCACCCATGACGAATCCCATCATCTATGGGGTCAGAACCAAAAAGATCCGGGAGAGCGTCCTCAGGCTATTCTCCATCAGGGGCCTTCCAGCTCTCTCGTAGGGGGAAGCACATCGTCATGGAGAGCCTGACTCAGGGCCCCTCCCCTCGCATTCACCACCACCGGGAGACGTCCTTGTACACTCCGCATCCCCAGGAGACCCCCACCCTGGTCACAATCACACTGCATGCCCTTGGTGACACCAGCAATTGCTGATCTGGAAAGGGAATATCAGGACTTTATGGACTATTTTTAGTGGCCTGCCAGTGCAATTCAGCCACTGGAAACATGGAGATGGAGCTGACACCAGGTGACTGGCTGCTGTCTGCAGACACCCAGCGCGTGCCCGGCTCCGTTCGTTCTACACCAAGAAACCTGAAGGTCACTTCGGGGTCAGGTTTATGGGGACTCTGCCACACAGGAGAGAGGGAGGGGAGCTCTCAAGGCAGGCAGGTCTCGGGGTAAAGGGAGTGGGGGCAAAGACTCAGACACTTCTGCTAGTCAACACCACCCGTATAGTGTGTGAGCCAGGAAAGTTCTCCACAATAGCGGGACCATTCCCCTGCTTACAGATAGAAATGGGCTTTTCAGTTTGCATAGAAATGTGTAACTCCATCCAATGTCTGGAAGCTGAAGATAGAGAAATGCTGACTATAAATAAGGTGTGCACTATTTAAATATAGAGAGTAATTAACCATTGGAGCAATTCACCTAGAGTCATGGCCTTTTCTCCATCACTGAGAATGTCTAGACTCAGGTTGGATGTTTCTCTATAAGCTCTGCTCTAGGAATTCCTGTGGGGCAGGTTTCTGGCCTGTGCTATACCGGAGGTCAGACTGGATGATCACAGTGGTGCCTTCTGGCCTGGGGCTCTGTGAATACATCCCTGCAGCACATACAGGAGTCAGCTGGAGGAATTTTGTCTGAAAGCTGGTGCCTGAGCATTTTTTTTTTTACTCCTGACATTGCTGAATTTAGCCCCAAGGGGAAACATCTCATGTAAATTTTGGAACTTTGAAAAGGATACTCTACGCGTATTTCCACACAACGGAGGTATCCCGTGTGACATTGCATGGATGAAAGTGACTCCATGAAATCTCCGCCCTGAGAAATGTATGTACAACTGTCCCTATAAATGGCCTGCTGAGCTGGCTAACAAATGATCCCAGAGAGTCTCGGGCTTAGTGTCTGTCTCCCAGTGGCTCACTGTGTCAGCCAGCGGCCAGGGGCTTCTGCACATGGCAGCTGTATTTACCTAGGCATTGACATGACCCAGCATTCCCAGCTCTCGTTATACACTGTGCACACTTCTCAGCTTGCTCGTTGTTGTTGTGCAGCAGTTCCCAAAGCCCCACACGGTGTATAGGAGCAATAACAGCAGCAGTACAGCACAGGTGCCTTGGCATCTGCTAATTGTGTTGTGACTTTCCTCACCAGAGAGAAACTGTCACTTATCTCCCCTATCCAAAGGACAGGTGGGACGGGGGCACCTCACCCCTGCAGAGGAAGAGTTGTGGGGAGCTTAGGGGGCTCGGAAGCTGTGGGGGCCATGGGTGACTGGGAAGCCTGGAGAAGATGCTGGTACCCAATCTTGTGTTAGAATCAGGGCATCCTAGAAGGTGAAACGAGATTATAGATGGGGTCACATCCGATGGGAGTCGGAACCAGTTGAGGATCAGAGATCGATGGTTCTTTCCACTGGGAAATAACATTTAACAAGCATTAAAAAAATTGGAAAAAAAATGAGTAAAGGTTGTGATACCCAGTCTGCAATTCTCTGGTTTGCCAAAGGAAAGAGGCCCTGAGACCTGCCCAGACAGAGCTGGAAAGCTCCCAGCACTGGCCTGGGACCAATAATCAGAAAGAAAAATTGAATTTCAGCAGTGCTGCCT
Organism: Emydura macquarii macquarii; assembly: GCF_026122565.2. Taxonomy (NCBI): domain Eukaryota; kingdom Metazoa; phylum Chordata; order Testudines; family Chelidae; genus Emydura; species Emydura macquarii. The sequence goes on from NW_027130634.1 coordinate 86,560, forward strand.
GCCTGTCCATGTACCCCTCACTCTCTGCCCCCACCTCTTCCCCCGCCACCCGCATGTCCATGTACAGCCCCTGCCACAACCCCACCACTGCACATCTATCTGTGCCCCCCACTCCCTGCCTCCACAAATCCCAGCGCTGCCTGCTTATCCGCGTGCATCACCCTCCGCACCCCCACAACCTCCAGCGCTGCCCCACAGTGACCCCACTGACCCAGGACCAACACCAGATGCCGGACACACCACACAGTGACAGCTCATACAAATATCTACACAGTCTGAGTTAAACTCTGGGTCTGCCTGCACCCGTTAAAGGGGGATGGAGGAGGAGCCTGCACAGCCTGTCCGGGGGTGAAGGGAACCCCAGCAGCAGCTCAGCGTGTGCAGGGAAGAGGAGAGAGACAGACCCGAGGGGAGGGGAGAGAGGACGTGGAGACTAAAACTTAGTTTCATGGCGCCCCTGTGGATCCAGGCAATTGCCTTTCTTGCCACCCCCAATACCAGCTCTGCACTTGCGACCCCTCTAAACCCCCAGGTTGAGAAACACTGCTTTAGCATATTCCTGCCAGTTATAAACCCAGACACAACTTCCTGATGTTGCTTTTGCATGTAGGCAATAGCTGAAGTTGCCAGGAGGCTGTTGTGGGATTGGTCACAGGAGCAGGGATGGGCTGGATGGAGGAAAGTGTCAGAGACAATCTACTACAGTGTGTCCATATTACATGACAGCCTGAGACACCCCCCTGCCACTGGGAGATTGCAGGAGGCCTAGTTACAGCTCTTTGGTGTGTGAATTAGGCAGGATGTCCATTCCCTATTTCACCCCGTTTCAGGAGTCTTCGCCTCAGCGATCTGCATACTGCACGTCCCGCCTCTCACACACACTGTGTGTGCCTGGATCTCCCCCAGTGAGATTTCCAACACTGCCTGCTTTCCTCTAAGTCAAAGACATGCTTTTATTTTTACTTCATTTTTGTGCATCTCATCTTCTACAGAACCAGAGAGGCAGGGGAAGGGAAAGAGCAGACCACTCCCCAAAAATTGTCACCCTAATTCATTTGAACCTCTCAGCTGTAGGTTTTAGATTTCAGCTACTCTCCGCTCAGCTCTTCTCTAGCCGAAATGAGCTCACCCATCCTTAGAGGCCATATGACGACTCCAGTTGGAGTCACTGGAGGCTCATGGCTGGTGACAATCAGACCTTTTATTTAAGTCCCTAAATGTGGATTTCGGGTGACAACCTGTCCCTGATGGGAATTTTGCCATTGATCTCATTGGGACCAAGATGTCACCTTTAGTGTTGAGCTTTAGTATTCCCCCTGCTGTGAAAATCCTGGTTTCAGGTCCTGCAGCAGCGAGAGCTATTCTGTTAAGGTGCTGAAAGAGTCTGAAGGAAGATCCCCAGTTTATGTGGGTTCTTGAGACCAGTCATGAAAGATGGGGAATTCAAAACACAGGGGCCTGGATTTTCCTCTCGGTGATGCCAGTGTCAATCTGGAGTGAGCCACTGAAGGCAGAAGCTGAGAGTAGAATCTGGCTAGTTTGTAAACGCCTTCATGACCCATTCTTGGTCTGAAATCTTGGGTATGAGAAATATCCCCTGCACAGGTACTGGCTACACATCTTATCCTGGCAGTAAAGTTGCTGAATTGTAGAATTTGAGCATACCAGAGGAAAAAAACACAGACCAAAAACAGGAAGATACTGAGAAAGATAGAAGGTTACTGTAAAAGACAAGGAAATTATCTTAAAAAAAAATTCTAAACTATTTACAATAAATCTTTAGTTCCAGTTTTAAGTCCCTTCATGTTTCTGACAACACTAAACAGTTCAAGTCTCCATGCTGGAGAATTCCTGCCCAAATTATTTTTCTCTGGATCCTTCCCGAGCCCTTAGCACTAACATTTTTGCAGAAACAGGCAACTCACCGGAATCGCACACAGCAGAGAGAAGAAATCTCCTTACTGTGACCTGGGAATGAGTGTACAAATCTCACGTCTGACACTCGCAGTGCTGGACAAGGAGCTTTATGATTCCTCTGTACGGTCCCTGTGGACTCTCAGATTGGCCAGGACTCCGGGACAATTCCCTGCGCTCCGTGACCAGTGGGAGCAGCAGAAAATAGACCCTGGAGAATTTCAGCCAAAGAGCCTCCCCCGAGAGTGAAGAAACAATTCACTGATAACAAAGGCTCAGATTGTCATGGCTTGCTAGAGTGGTCCTTCATTGCCTAAAACCAGGAAGAAAAGAAGAGTCAAGGGTTAGACGTGCTCATTTATCTCTCAGCATTTCTGTGTCATAGAATCCGAGCATCTGCTGCTACTCCCGTCTGATGAGCCTTGTGCTGAATCCCTTAGACCACATGGACAGGCTCTCGTGCATCCTTGTTTCAAACACAGAATTTCCACACACAGTAACTGTCCCTCCCATCTGCTAGCCTCTCTGACAGAGGGCAGCACAGATTGCCCCACATTAGTCATAAACCCCTCACAGTGCAATATCCTGCCATGGGGAAGTGCAGCTTCCTGAGCCCCCTTCAGTGATCAGCACGTGCCCTGCAGCCTGTGGACTGACGGCCTTTGTCTCTTTACCCCAGCTACAGTAACTGCACAGGCTGTCATTGGGGTACGGATGGTGCAGGGAGATGTTCAGAGGTTAGTGAGCTGCCCATTGTCCATCCACATTCAATTGGACTCTGCTGCCCACTGCCCTTGTGCCTTTGACAAGCTCCCCCTGGGGTTTAGTGCATCATGAGCTGGTCTGGAACTCAGGAAACCTGGTCAATTCCTAGCTCGGCCACAGAGGTCCTGTGTGACCTTGGACGTGTCATCTTGTAATCTACTCTGGGCCTCAGTTTCCCCTCTGTAAAATAGGGAGAGCACTTCCCTGACTCAGGGGATTGTAAAGATAAAAATCTCAGGGGCACCCATATGGGGACCAGAATTGTGGAGGACCATATGAGGCCCCTGAGATACAGCCGTGCTTGTTTATCTCAAGCAGCATTACTTTCTCTTTCAGGACTCCGCTCCACTGTGATGTGGATACTGCAAACTCTGCCCCGTACACTGTGCGTTCCTCCCCAGTCAGTGCAGGAACAGTCCTGTGCCCCTATTCTCCCCCTCCAGGGTCTCCACAACTCCTGCTAATATCCCCAATCCAAGCTTTTGGAAACTTTATTTAATCCACAGCTTTGAGCATCTCCTTGTACTGTTTTCATTGGCCTCTGAGCATTCGTGTCCCATTTTCAACTGTCCATAAAATACGGCTGTGGGGAATCACGTATCATCCAGACTAGTGAAAAAACGGTTCCTAACCTTTTGTAACTGTTGTTTTTCAAGTTGTGTGGCTCATGTCCATTGCATTGTAGGTGTGTGAGTTATGTGTACTGCCTGCGGAGGCCTAGTAGTACCTAGTGGTATCCTTCAGCTCAGTTCTCCTGCTCCCTGGAGTCGTGGACTCTTGGTGCTGGTACATGGGACCCTGACGACCCTCCGCCTGCTCAGTTCCTTCTTGCCAGGTCATTCCAACCGAGGGGCAGGTTGGGGGGGGTTCTTGGAATGGACACGAGCAACCCATCTGGAAGAGGGGTCAGTGGGCATGGCCCAGGGAACATTGCTAGGACACATGAAATGGCACGGGGATGGGATAAAGACATCACAACCGCTGAATCCTCCATCTCCCCGGCCAGGAGCTTCCTCGTCCTGGATTCCACTGTCCAAGGACCAGCAGGAGGCTGACAAGGCAGGCAGGGGGTTGAGATTTTGTGTGGCCATGGGCACGTGTATAGGAAGAGAAGTGGAGGGGAGGGCGAAGACCTTCAGAACGTCACCAGGAGGCTTTGGGGCAGCAAGAGAAGATCTGTGACCTGGCGCACTGCAGCTCCGTTTGGGCTGAGCTCTGCTTCTCCCACAGAATGGGCAGGTGTCGGGTGTCCGTGAACCACTCCAGCCACCTGCCCCTGCTCACGGTTCTATTCATGACCCAGAAACTGATGTCCCCGTGGGAGCAGGGGAGAGTAGAGACTGGCCCATTGAGGTCTGCTCTCCCATGGTGCCAATGTGACCCCCTGCTTGGTGTTGGGCTGGCCCACAGGCGAGGAAGTGCACTGTCTGTGGTACAAGCATGGAGGTGTTCTCTGGGCATGGGTCATAGGCCAGCATTTGACTTGGGGAGGTGGGGGGATGCGCACTGGTAACTACCAGGGAAACTCATGGGGCACGCGGCCTAGTGGGTCAGGCAGTCTGTTGCAGCACCACACTATTGCAGATCCTGCTTGAGATATGTGAGGCAGTCAGAGGCAAGGCGGCCTTCGCTCCCTGGGTACGCAGTGGGTGTCATGACAATTGGGTGCCCCGTGTACTAGGCAAATTCTGCAGGGCTACCCCATCCTGGCAGCCTTGAACCCGTTTAGTAACCTTTGGGGGCGCGGTTTGTGCCTGTCTTGTCTGATTGAGCAGTGCTGTGAGTGGGTGGCTCTCTCAAACACACATTCTCCAAGTCTGTAAAATGTACCTGTTGTAAACACTGTTAGTGTCATGTCCAGGCCTTGTTACAGGTCAGTCTGCTCCGTGGCTTCAGATCTTTGGATGCTCTTTGTGTCAAGTGAGGCAGCGTCACATACGGGAATCTCTGCAGCCAGAAACTGCTGTTGAGGGAATCCTCGGGCCCATCAGACACCCCAGAACGGTGGGCAGAGTCCGCCAGGGGCTAGCGGCCCAGAACTGGGAATCCAATATTGCGAACAGGATGGGAATGCTCCTGGTCCTGCCCGCTGCATATACAAAGGAATCCAAGCAGCCCGTGAATGCTGCCCAGGTGTGTAAGACAGCTAAGGCGCAGGAGCAGAGCCTCTTAGTCCCAGGGAACCTCCTCGTGGACTGTCGTCCTGGATCGACCGATGGCCATTACGGCCAGTGCCACGAGGAGTTTGATGACTTGACGGTGTGATCCTGCTGCTAAGGGTCTGGTTCTGCAGCGAGGGGCTTCAGCAAAGAGCCGTCCTGTTACATAAAACACACAGCGTTTATGGAGTAATACACAACACACATACACAATAGTAAAAATGCCCTGTGTGTGGTTTACCTTACCTAGCTCTGTTCTTGCTGCCAGAGGCCCTCCGGATCACAAGGCCTGGTGTTCCCTGCTTGTCATTCAGTGTCTGTGCAACAAAACAACTCCCCTCTGTGCCCTGCCCGCTACACACCCAGGCAAACGAATGCCCTGCACACGTACAAACTTACAAATCAATCTGTCTGGGGGCAAACGTTTGTCATTGTCCCACCAATAAACAATGGTAACTGCCTACTATCAAACTATTGTCTATGAACTCTGGATGTGGCAGAGCCGTGCTGTCTGCCTAGCCTTGGTCTCGGCGCATGGTCCCAGGACACAGTTAACTTACTCTGCAGTGGGACCACGGATGTGGGAGACATACAAACCTTGTTGGGCTCCCCAGTCCTGGTACCCACAGCCCTGAAGGTGAGGCCAGGGGGATTCTGCCACCAGGGCAGGGAGGCGGGGGTTTGGCAGAAGGGCCAGGAGGAGGTTTGCACTATTGGCAGCCACCATGGACCTGGTTCCAGAGACAAGCTTCTGGGTCAGGTAGAAAATCAACAGCTGCGAGGGCTGTTCTAGCAAGGAGCAATTAACCCCATTCCTTTCCCACACCTGCTCTGACATCCAGAAGTCCCTGTCCAACCTTTCTGAGTGAAAGCCCCAGTAGTTAATGCTAGGTAAAAGATGCGTACCCCCCTGCTCTCCCAGCCCCTCACCGGCCATAAACACATAAACATCATAGCATTAAATGTAATGAAACTAATAATAAATCACTCTTACCTGAGTAAGAAGCTGATGTAAGTGGAGGATGGTCCTGCTACTGTGGGGAACTTTCCTGGCTCACACACTACCCCGGGGGAGTTGACTAGTGAAAGGAACTGAGTCCTTGCCCCAACGCCATTTACCCACAGGCCGGCCTGACCCCGAGGGCTCCCCTCCCACTGTCCTGTGTGCCAAGGTCCCTGTAAGCCTCCAAGACTGGGTGCAGGATCCCTGGGGGCTCGACCCCCAACCTCATCGTGGTCACTCAGGACAGGGTCTGGGGTGTCCCCACTCTGGAGGACTCTACACACCGAGCATTTCCCTGACCCACTGATCATTGCACACAGTGCAAAGCAAACACAATTTATTAAGTAGCCACCAATTAAAAAAAATAAATTTGAGAAAGGTAAAAGGAAAACACTCAACGCAACTCTGGCCCGGCCCCCATACAGCATCTGTGGGGTGTGAGGGATGCTGACAGTCTGTCTCGCACATGTCCCAGACCCCTGTCCAGGCCTGGCTGCGTGGCAGGGACACCACAGGTTGGACACGTTCTCTGGCGGTGGCCAAATGCTCCCAGGCTCTATGGGGCAGGGCCCTTCTCCCAGCGTCACCCACATCTGGGTCATGACCCCCGCCCAGTCCGGCCTACGCAGTCTTTGGGCTGAGGGCATCTCCCCATACTGGGCCCATGGTCCCAGGACACAGTTAACTTACTCTGCAGTGGGGCCACAGATGTGGGAGAAATGTAAGCTCTGTTGGGCTACCCTGTCCTGGTATCCAGAGTCCAAAATGTCGCAGGCTGACATCACCTAGGACCGACCTCTGGTGAGGGGCCCTCTACTGCCAGGGCAGGTAGAGGGGGATTCGGCAGAAAGGCCAGGAGGAGGTTTGTGCTTTAGGAAGCCACATGGACCTGGTTCCAGAGACCAGCTTCCAGATCCAGGTAAAAGATCAGCAGCTGCGAGGTCTGTTCTAGCAAGGAGGGATTAACCCCATTCACTTCCCACACCTGGATTGAGAGAGCCAGGAATCCCAGCCACACGGTCCTCAGTGACACAACCAGAGCAAACACAGCTCACCCAGGCCCCTTTACCTCCAAGTGCAGGACCCACAGTTACTTCTCACGCTGCCTGGGACTCTCCCATGTGGATTCTCTCATGTCTAGACCAGGAGAATCTAACCCCGGTAGGCACTGACTGAATGTGGGAAATGGTTCAGTCAGGGCTCACTCCTTATCCATCATCAGACAGAGTGTGGGGGAGAGACCAGCAATGTCTGTCTGTCTGTCCTTTTTGGGCATGTGGGATTTTGACCTTGCCGGATGAACATGTTAATCAAGAGACTTCTGGCGGACAGAAATGGGTGCTAGGAACCCTGAGCTGAGCTGCTGTTGATAACTGGTCAATGCTGGAATTGTAGGTTGGCTTTTCCTTGTACTACAACTGTTTACCTGTGACTAAGCCTAGGGAGGGCCCAGCATTGCAGGGTTTTTTTCATTCTGCCCCAGGTGATCAAAGTCTGAGTGAAAAAAAAATCAAATCTCTACTGCAGCCCCTCCCAGGTGGAGAACATGGAGAAGCCAAGACCCAGCCAGACCCTCCGTGCACAGTGACCCCAGCCCAGCAACCACCTCAGATACAAACTCCTGACTGCTTTGATGGCTGGGGTCACCTACCACAGTCATTGCTTTCCCAGGGCAGTCAGCAGGATCCCACTAATCCCTCTCCTCTCATCCTGTCCCTTTAGGGGGCTGCTGCGCTCACTGGCCCTTGTGCTCTCCTTTGGTGTCTGTGAGGATAGCTAGTTTTAGGTGGGGTAAGCAGGCAGGTGCCTCCCAGTCTGGCAGTGTCTGGGGACATGGGCGTGGAGTGAGGCCGGCACACAGGCTGGGCCATGGCTGATGTACCACAGTGCCACAGATGTGTGGTGTTGACATGAACCACCCAGCGCTAGCCCCCACCCTGGCCACACTGACCACCTCCTCATGGACTCACCCCTGGGATAACAGGTGCTCGCTGGTGAGCTGAGAGTGGAGACTGAACCCCACATGCAGCTACCAAAGGAGCTTCTCCTGATCCCCCCGGTGACTGTGCAGCCCCGGCGTGAGACCAGCACTCTCCAGGCACTATGGGCCCGGCTCTGGGGCAGGGGGGTGGTGTCTGCCACTGAGGGGTTGGCAGTGTAAAGGCCGGCACCATAGAATCATAGAGTTGGAAGGGACCTCAGGAGGTATCTAGTCCAACCCACTGCTCAAAGCAGGACTAACCTCAGCTATATCATCCCAGCCAGGGCTTTGTCAAGCCTCAGCTTAAAAACCTCTAAAGATGGAGATTCCACCACCTCCCTAGGTAACCCATTCCAGTGCTTCACCACCCTCCTAGTGAAAAACTCTTTTCTTAATGTCCAACCTAGACCTCCCCCACTGCAACTTGAGACCATTGCTCCTTGTTCTGTCATCTGCCACCACCGAGAACAGCCTAGCTCCATCCTCCCTGGAACCCCCTTTCAGGTAGTTAAAGGCTGCTATCAAATCCCCCCTCATTCTTCTCTTCTGCAGATTAAACAAGACTAGTTCCCTCAGCCTCTCCTCATAAGTCCTGTGCTCTAGCCCCCTAATTATTTTTGTTGCCCTCCGCTGGACTCTCTCCAATTTGTCCACATCCTTTTTATAGTGGGGAGCCCAAAACTGGACACAATATTCTAAATGCGGCCTCACCAATGCCGAATAGAGGGGAATAATCACTTCCCGCGATCTGCTGGCAATGCTCCTACTAATGCAGCCCAATATGCTATTAGCCTTCTTGGCAACCAGGGCACACTGCTGACTCATATCCAGCTTCTTAACCGCTGTTACCCCCAGGTCCTTTTCTGCAGAACTGCTGTCTAACCCATCAGTCCCCAGTCTATCATGTGTAGCCTCAGGGGGTGACATCCCACCAAATTGGTCCCCGCTATTGTGGAGCTGCTTTCCCACTCCGGCCAGGCGGCCCATTGGGCTGAGGGGGCTGCTGTGGTGGGGGGATGCATGGCAGGGGTGGCTGCCTGTGGCAACAGTTCACCCCAGCTACTCTTCAGTCACGGTGAACCACACCTCAGACTGCCCGTGTCTGCCTCAGTCAGGGCAGCCGGGCAGCCATGTATCAACTGACAGATCACTGCGCTGTCACACAGCGTTCTCCATGTTTTCCTGGCCAGCCTCCAAGGCTCGACGCTGGGGCTGGGTTGAAGCTCACCGCCAACGGGTTCCCCCAGTTCCACGAGGTCCCAGATGGTGATGCGAAGCGGCTCTGTGCATGGGGACGTCACTGAGGTAGGAAGGAGTCCCCTCAGGAGATGACCTGCCCCAGGTCGTTGCCCAACGTGGGGGTGCGGTGGGCCTTTGTTGATCCAATAGGATTTCTGGTCTCTCCTCTGTGGGGTCAGGTTCTCCCTCAGTACCCTGGGTAGCGGGTGCCTGTGGCCATTGTGCAGAGGCTGCTGCCCAGGCCTGGTTATGACCTAGCCACTGATTTGAGTCCCAGAGGATGCCTGGGGCCTGGCCCTGGCCATGTGGCTGCAGGTGTTGGATGTAGAGGGGCTGGGATGCCATTGGCCATCACCCATCGCCGCTCCTGGGGCTCTCCGCCTCCCCCTGGCTGGGGTGCTGCTCCCTTCTCTGGATAGTCGCTGTCATGGCTGCCACTTGCCGTACTTCTCCCAGCCTCGTGGGCTCCAGAGAGTCCTTCCCCACCTCCCAAGCTGGCAGCATGTCCAGGACTCATCCCTGGTCTCCCAGGCTGGGACCAGTCACAGATGGGCTGTTTGCCCCTAGTCCCCCAGCTCTGGCCGTCTCTCTTTCCCTGGCACTCTTCCTGTGCCACCTTCCTCTGGCCTCCCTCCGTCGATCAACCCCTCCCCAAGGTCTGCTCTGGTTGCACAGACTGGGTCCCTGCCCAGCTGCTGCCCCCTCTCTTAGCAGAGAGCTTGGCCTCCTCTCCCCGCAGGGCTCCCCAGGGCAGCTCACCCCACATCCTGCCCAGCCCTGGAGTGTCTCTTCTGAGCTGCTGAGACACGGGCTCTGTGAACTACTGTAGCTCTGGGACGCGCGTGTCACCAGAGCCCTGGGCTGTCTAGTCCATTGTCTGGCATGAGGCCCAGTCCAGAGAAACAGGACCTGGTCACTAATAAAAGCAGCGAGTTCTGGGGTGGGGATCTTGTGAATGAGACTGTCCGCTGTCAAATTTTGTACTCTGGACGTTATGCCCCTGAGAATGTGATGTTGTGAGAAATGCTCCAGTTCTATAACTGTACTGCTTCCACGCAGAGGCAGGGTGACCTGGCTGCTTCTCGCCGATGTATGTAATACAGACGTGCTGTGTTGTCTATCTAGACTCTTGGGTTAGTTCCCTTGATCAGTGGGAGGAAATGGGGGCAGGCGTTCCTGACCACCCTGAGTTTGAGGAGGTTGATGTGGAGAGACACCTCCGTGGATGACCATTTGGCCTGTGTTGTAAGGTCGTGTAGGTGTGCACCCAGCCTAGGAGGAATGTGTTGGTGGTTAGAAGTAACATCAGGGACGTCTGAGAAAAGAGGTTCCCCTTGAAAACATTTGCTGTGTTTCTCTTTTAAATCTATGGCTGTAGCAAAGCGAATACACACCAGTAGCTGTGCAGCATTTGGTGTATCTGTGAACTCATCCATCTGAATGAAATAAGATGGGCTCTGACGAACACTTTCTAGGAGCTGCTCTTTTACATCAGTGGGCCTCTCCGCAGTGCGGCATGACACTGTGTGGTCAGACACAGCTAGCTGTCTAGCTGTAATGCTGCTTTCTGTCCTATTGTCACCACACACATATCCTTTGCCAAAGCTGCTAAACCACACAACATAGGTGAGAAACTGCTATTCCCAGCTGCAGTGTGCAAAGCCACACGGTAAGAAGCCTCAGTAGCCTTCACGTTAGCAGTGCTGTACAAGTCAACAACATGTTTTTGTCCTGTTAACTCACTGAGTTTCCTCTCAATAAAAACTCCATGTAAAGCCCAGCTTGAAATAAGCTGGGGCTGGCTGGGCCCAGCGTAATTCCTTCCCCCTGGCTGCCCAGTGTGGGGTTCATACACCCCATCGCACACCTTCACGTAGCTCCTCAAAATGGCACTTTGCCTTCCTCAAGCTCTTTTCTTCAACCTTGATTTGCCTGCCCCATTGTCCTGATAACTTACTTGCTGAAACTTTGGCTTCTTTGAACTCATGTTGAAACTAGCTACAAGTTAGTAGAACTGGGAAGCAATATTGCTGCTTTCCCAAGGTTTGTCTTTGGATGTAGCAGTTTTGAAACACAATTTACTCTTTCCAGAATCTTTCTTAGGTGCACAATGAGAAAAAGAGCAGGAATATTTTCCATCCATTTCTTTAATGCCTAAGGCTCGTGGCCTTCAACAGCATTTTTGCTCAGAGGAATTATTTCTGTGAGTGCCTCATTATGTCTAAGCACCGAAATCTGAGAGGCAGGAGCAATTCATGCTGATGGTTGATAAATTGTATAGTCAGTTGCTTGACCATGCTTTTGTTTGTTGTGAAATATCTTCAAGGGTTCAGTCAGGTTTACTGCGCTGACCAAAAATAAAATAAAATAAAAAATAAAATGTGCTCCCCAAAGTGACACATTTCTCCTTTTATCATTGATGTGATGGTTTCACAAGTTACATGTCACTAAAACCCAACCCATCAGTCTGCCGCGGTTCCCTAATGGAAGCAGGGGCATGATCCCGCTGTTGTGAGCTTCTGCATTGTCCCAGTGGAATCTGACAGTGAAAGGATCTGAGTCCTCGCTCCGGCTCCCTTTACCCAGAGGCCAGCATGGCCTTGAGGGCTCCCCTTCTTCTCTCACCTGTGGCAGAGTCCTCATAACCCCGACAAGGGTACCCCAGGATTCTTGGGATGCTTGACATCCACTGTCGTCGTGCTCACTCAGGACAGGGGCTAGGGTGGCTCTGTCCTCATCGGCCAGGTCCCTGATCCACTGATCACTACATTAAGTTCAAACCTGATACAACTTGTTAAACAGCAGCTGTAAGAAAAATAAGGAAAAAAGGGGAAGGCGAAAGGAAAGAAGGAGCCCTGCCCTGTGGGTACCAGGACCCCCTAACCAGCCGTCTTTGGGATATAAGGAAAATTCACAGTCTGTTCCTTCCATGTGCCAGGCTTCAATCCTGGGCCCTGACTGTGCTGCGCTGATGCCACTCTGGCAGTGGCCATATGCCCTCAGGCTCCAGCCGGGTCACTGTACGTGTGATAAAGAAGTTCAGCCTTGTAGTTTCCTTCTTTGTCTTTGGCTGTCTGAAAGTGCAGCATCAGTTCTTCAAACTGAGCAAGAACCCTGCTCTCACAGGGATCAATGGAAAGCCACCCAGAGTCAGAAACCTGCAGTATTGTCAGTGGCTTCTTCTCCCCAGCGTCGGCCCCCATTGGATTCAGGGCTTCCACCCCACCCAGCCCCTCCTGAGGCCAGTTGTGACATTCCTGTCTGCAGTCTGGAGTGGTGTATTGCTGTGTCACCCCAATTCCCCCACTCCTGGGACCGTCTTGCACTTGCCTCGCTGTGTGAACCCCCACTCTTGGGTCAGCTGATGCCCAGTCATCTGCAAGCCAGCGGTCCCTGACCTAGTCAATGAGAGCTTCTTGCCAGTCACTCCTGGGGTTATGCAATGTGTGACCCCGAATGAACATCCCCAGTCCCAGATGCAGCCCTAGGAACTGCTGTTTACAGAGTTCAGTGCTGCCCACTGGAATTTGCAAGCTCATTGGTAAGTGTATGTAGGACGGGTTCCTATCCGGCCTGGTCGCAGTGGCCCTTCCTCTGGCCCAGGCTCTGAGGAAGGCCACTGCACCTTCGAAAAGGGGAATATTAGCCTCTCCATATGTGGTTTAGTTCCGGCCCCCAGGCCAGGCAGACAGCCAAGTAGTCTCTTGCCCTGACCTTGGGGTGGGCAAGCAGGCAGTCAATTGCCCCAGCCCTTGACAGGGCGGGCAAGCAGGCAGTCAATTGCCCCAGCCCTTGGCAGGGCGAGACGGGCAGTGGGGCTGCTTTCGGAAGCAGCAGGGGAGAGCACATTTTCCCAGGGTGGCTAGGGACCTATCAGTGGCAAAGGTGTTTGCCACTGCGTCAATGGGGCTCCCACCACAACACACCGACAGTGGGGTTTCGCCCCTGTCTCAGCCACGGGCTATGGCTGCTCCTGGGCCACTTCCTCCCCGTATCCCCAGGTACCTGTATCCTCCGGGTACTCGGGGTGCTGGGGTACACGGCCCACGGCACGCTCACCAGTCCCTCCTTCTCAACCGGCAGCAAGGCAGGGAGCTTCTCTGCGGAGAGCATCTCCTCTAGGTCACAGGGTTCCTGGGGTTCTTCGGCAGAAGGCAACTCCTCCAGGTCACAGGGCTATTGGGGTTCGGTATCAGGCAGCTCCTCCAGGTCAGGACCAGCCTCAGGGGATATCTCCCAGCCCTCAGGCCGAGGGTCCTCTGTCCAGTCCCTGAGGCCTGGAGGCCCTATCTAATCTGTAGGGGCTGGTCGCTTGGGCAGTTCCCGGAGCCTTTGCTCTGGGAGGCGCTCACTTGGGGTAGCGGCCCGGCAGGACGGCACGTCTGCCTCCAGCAGCAGTCTGTTCTGTCTGAGATACAGGGCCTGCCTTTTATACCTCCTGCCCCGGCGGAAGCTCCACCTCTCTGTTGCCGGATTGGCTGGTCGGTTGGACCTATCCCTGTCCGGCACCCTGGTTGCTGGGCAGACTGGGCTGCCGGCCCTTTCACTGTCCGCTCAGGTCGCAGCAGCCCTTTCTTGGGCCCAGGCTCTGAGGAAAGCCACTGCACCTTCCTACAGTGTATTTAACAAAGACATTGATAGGCATCAGCTCTGTCACTCTAAGTGAAGTCTCTACACACACCCAAACCCCATGCACTGCTTTAGAGAAAACAAACAAATAAGTTTATTAAGTGCAGACAGTTTTTAAGTGATTATAAACCAGAATAACGTGAGTCAGATTGATCAAGCAGAAATAAAGGAAGTAAATTGCATTCTAAACTGAACTGAACACTTCAGCAGCCTTGCAGTCTTTGGTCCTTAATCTTACCACACAGGCTGCTGAGCTGAGTCCTTCAGCCAGGCCTCACCACACCCGTGGGCAGTCTGCCAGTTACTTGATGTAGTTTCATAGATGGATTACAAGGGAGAGCTCCAGCAACAAAAAACTCCTCTGCCTTTAATGTATTTCCTCGTCACCCCTGGGGTCAGGTGTTCACCACGTCCAGCAATGGGCCTGGTTTCTTCCACTTGAGTAAAATGACCGTCACCTTATCAAGTGCTCAAGTCAATCCATTGTTCCTGTTTGTATGTCTCTGTGAGATGCGAACCCTCCGCTTTGTGTTTGTCTGGATCTATGCAACCCATGTGAGACACACATTTGGGAATATTGCCTACCAGAGTTTCATGTCTATACATACGACATTGCAGGAAACAAACTACATAACAATAATGTTCAGAATGTCATGAGCATTCCAAAAACACCTTACATGAACATGAATGATAGACAAACCACAGCACAAGGGGTAGAGTGTGTCACAGCAGCCTACAAGGCCTTCTTGTCTGGTGACGTCTCCCTGCACTGGGCCCTCTGCCCAGGCCCACGCCTTGCTCTGCTCAGCCACTCACCACGCTCGGCTGCCATGTCACTTGTGGCATGGCCGGCACCCACTACCCAAGCTCTGGCCCCGCAGCTCCCCACTGAAGATCAGCCCCTGCTCCCCATTGGCACAGCTGATCTGGATTGCTCCAGCTGCCCGGCTCTGGCTCAGCGCTGCTGCTCTGCCTCCTGCACCGCTCTGCCTTCTCTGCTGCTTCTCTGGCCCCTCTGGGAAGACGGATTTGCAGAGGCTGTTGGCATCACCCTGCAAGGAGAAGTCGGCTGCTGGAAGCCAGTGTGAGACTAAGATACTTGTAGGCTGGTTACTGGTGCAGGACCATGAGCTAAAACAGCAAAGCATTAAGGCCCCAATGTTACAAGGCAGAAGAGGACAGACCCCTTTATTGGTCTAGATAATACCCAAAATGTCACAGATTATTCCACTCTGCAGCAGCTAAGCAGGGTCCTGTCTGGGAAACACTGAATCCCCTTGATGACAGAGGGCATGAGGAAAACACATGGGTTCAGAGACTCTAAGGTCAGAAGGGACCAATATGATAATTTAATCTGACATTATGAACAATCCAGGTCACAGAACCTCCCCCATCCACTCCTGTAATAGACCCTGAGCTATTACCGAGTTATTAAAGTTCCCTAAAATCATGGTTTAATTACTTTCAGGTACAGAGAATCCACCAGCAAGTGAGACGTGCCCCATGCTACAGAGGAAGGTGGAAAACCCCCAGGAGCATTTGCCAAAACTCTTCAGCGAATACAAGTAACTTGTACTAGATAAGGGAAACTGACTAGTAGAGATGTGGAAGCCTGAGGTTGCGTCATTGTTTCTTTTCTGTATAACTCGTCTATGTTTGCTTTCCTCATTATTTCATAGATTCATAGAATCCTAGAAGATTAGGGTTTTAAGGGACTTCAGGAGGTCATTTAGTCCAACCCTCTGCTCAAAGCAGGACCAATCCCAATTAAATCATCCCAGCCAGGGCTTTGTGAAGCTGGGCCTTAAAAACCTCTAAGGATGGAGATTCCACCGCCTCCCTCAGTAACTCATTCCACTGCTTCACCAGCCTCTTAGTAAAAAACTCTTTTCCAATAACCAACCTAGACCTCCCGCACTGCAACTTGAGACTGTTGCTCCTAATTCTCTCATTTGCCACCACTGAGAACAGCCTAGCTCCATCCTCCCTGGAACCCCCTTCAGGTAATGCTAAGCTACTATCAAATCTCTTCTCATTCTTCTCTTCAGCAGAGTACACAAGCCCAGTTCCCTCAGCCTCTGCTCATCATTCATGTGCTCCAGGCCCCTAATCATTTTTGTTCCCCTCTGCTGGACTCTCTCCAATTTGTCCAAATTCTTCCTGTAATGGGACCCCAAACCAGGACACAATACTCCAAAGTGGTCTCACCAGTGCCAAATAGAGGGGAATAATCACTTCCGTCGATGTGCTGACAATACTCCTACTAATGCAGCCCAATATGCTATTAGCCTTCCTGGCAATGGAGCACACTGCTGACTCATATCCAGCTTCTTGTCCATTGCAACCCTCATGTCCTTTTCTGCTGTCTAGCCATTCCATCCCAGTCTGTAGCAGTGCATGGAATCCTTCCATCCTTCATCTTTGCATCTGTGATTTTTCAATTAAATAGACATTTGTTTATTTTGACCCCAGTCTGTGTGCAATGTGTGCCCCAAAATGAACTGATAATTGAGGGCAGATTTCATGTCCCTGGGGAGGACAAGCTAGAGAGGAAAAGTCCAAGTTATTCCTAGTTAAGAATTCAGAGAGACCGGTTTGGGGAGACTCAGCACTGGACAGGATTGTTGGGGCCTGGTGGAGGGCTGAGTTGGAGACCTTGTGATGGCAGAGAGGGGTAAAAGAGTCAAAGATGGAGGAGAGTGAGGAATGGTCAGAATCAACAGCCATACTGATGGAAAATAGGGCCAAGAGCACATGAGAAATCATCATTGCTGGTGGTGTGCAAGTCACAGGAAAGCCGAGTGACAGGGTGTGTGGTGTAGGGTATGATGGGTCACAGTGAAACAGATCAGGTGATAGTCGGAGAGATGGAACTCAGCAACAGCGAGAGCAGTGCTTGGTGATGGAGTGATAAGACATTAGGTTCTCAGACGGTGAACTGCCACAAGCCTGAGCTCAGCCAAAGTGGGACAAAACACCCTTGATTAAGGAGGAGACATCCTTTTCCCCTCCTGTTACACAGTTTTAAAGTCAGTGGCCCCAGGCAATCACATTCTGCAAATATACTTTCCCACTTTATCACGAAGCTCTTTGGTTTTGACCCCATAAATGATAGGGTTGAGCATGGGGGGGACTACAACATAGAGGTTGGCCAAGAGGATGTGAACATGGGAAGCAATGCCATGACCAAACCTATGTGTCAGGGTGGTGAAGAGAAAGGGAGTATAAGACATCAGCATCACACAGATGTGGGCTGTGCAGGTGTTGAGGGCTTTCTGGTGGGCTTTCTTGGAGGAGATCCTGAGAACAGCCTTGATGATCAGCCCATAGGACAGGCCAATGAGTGTCAGGTCTAATCCGACAGTCACTACTGATATCACCAAGCTGTACAATTGGCTGACAGTGGTGTCCCCACAGAACATCTTCACCACGGCAATGTGCTCGCAGTACGTGTGGGGGATAACACGGTTTGAGCAAAATGGCAGCCTCTGCAGTAGCAGGGGCTGTGGCAGAACCACGAAAAAAGCTCGTATCAAACCCACGAGCCCTAGCTTAGCGATTCGTGCATCGGTGAGGATGGTGCCGTATCTCAGAGGGTCACATATGGCGACATAGCGATCGAAGGCCATTATTACGAGGACAGCTGTATGCATACCGGAAACCGCATGAAGGAAGAACATCTGGGTGAGGCAGCCGTCCACAGTGATGTCTTTGAAACGGAACCAAAATATGCACAGTGCCTTCGGCACGACACAGGTTGACAGGCCAATGTCTGTGAGCGCCAGCATGCAGAGCAGCAGGAACATGGGCTTGTGCAGGGTCTGCTCTTTGCTGACAACAAACAGAACTGTGAAATTTCCCAACAAGCTGATGATGTAGAATGTAGAGAAAGGGATGGAAATCCAGATGTGGGCAGCTTCCAGCCCGGGGATGCCATTTAGGATGAATGTTGATGGGCGGGAGAGGGTGAGGTTGAAAGCAGCCATGAGAGGGTCAAAGCACTGATGAGGATGTGAAATGCTCAGATTCCTGTGAAGGGAGAGATTCCCAGTGAAGGGGGTTATGCACTTGATAAAAAATAGCACGGTAAATATTTTATAGTTAATAACAATCTAAAAAGGGGGATGAGCAGTGAGATGGCAGCATTTGCATATGGCAACAATTTATTTAGGCTGTAATCCAGTCCAGAGATGTCCTCAGAGAGAGCTAACCAAGCCCGGTGAGTATGATGATAGATGACGTTCAATGTAAATCAGTGCAACCTATATGCCAATTGAAAGGAAGAGCTTGAACTCTTCAAACACCTTAGAAGGTTCTAATTTAACTGTATGAACTCAGGGGAGGGACCTGGTGTCATGGTTTACAGCTCTGTGAAACCCTGCTCAAAGTGCCAGCATGGACAAGAACTGAGGTAAACTTTGGGACACAGGAGAAGTGGGATGGAGTATAATATAGAAAATATAATGCCATGAGATCAATCAGTCAGTCCTTCATTCTCCTCTGGACTCCTCTGTGCAGATCCGAGCACCCTTCTCAAACAGGACATTGCAGACCTAAAGGGTTCATGGAAGAGCAATACAGCAGAGCACAGACAATCTAGGAAGTTTTTTGGAGAGTGTTGCGGACAACTTCCTGGTTGAAGTGCTGGAGCAACCAACAGGGGCCATGCTCCTCTTTACCTGCTGCTCACAAACAGGGAAGATTTGGTAGGGGAAGCATAAGTTGGCGGCAGCCTAGGCAGCAGTGACCATGAGATGGTCGAGTTCAGGATCCTGACGAAAGAAAGAAAGGAGAGCAGCAGGATACAGACCATGGACTTCAGAAAAGCAGACTTTGACTCCCTCAGAGAGCTGATGGGCAGGATCCCCTGGGAGGCTAATATGAGGGGGAAAGGAATCCAAGAGAGCTGTCTGTATTTAAAGAAATCTTATTGAGGGCACAGAAACAAACCATCCCGAGGTGCAGAAAAAATAGCAAATATGGTAGGTGCCCAGCTTGGCTTAACAAAGACGTCCTTGGTGAATTTAAATGCAAAAAAGAAGCTTACAAGAAGTGGAAGCTTGGTCAGATGACTAGGGAGGATTATAAAAACACTGCTCGAACATGCAGGAATGAAATCAGGAAGGCCAAAGCGCAATTGGAGTTGTAGCTAACAAGGGATGTGAAATGGAACAAGAAGGGTTTCTACAGGTATGTTACCAACAAGAGGAAAATTAGGGAAAGTGTGGGCCCCTTTCAGAATGGGGGAGGCAACCTACTGACATAGGATGTAGAGAAAGCTGAGGTACTCAATGCCTTTTTTGCCTCTGTCTTCACAGACAAGATCAGCTCCCAGACTGCTGTACTGGGTGGCACAGAATGGGAAGGAGGTGAACATCCCGCAGTGCTGAAGGAACAGGTCCAAGACTATTTAGAAAGATTGGACGTACACAAGTCCATGGGGCCGGATGCAATGCACCCGAGGGTGCTGAGGGAGTTGGCTGAGGTGATTTTAGAGCCATTGGCTATTATCTTTGAAAGCATCTGGCTATTGGGGAAGGTCCCTGATGACTGGAAAAAAGCAAATCTAGTGCCCCTCTAGGGAGGAAAGAGGATCCAGGGAACTACAGACCGGTCAGCCTCACCTCAATCCCTGGAAAAATCATGGAGCAGGTCCTCAAGGAATCCATTTTAAGGCACTTGGAAGAGAGGAAGGTGATCAGGAACAGTCAACATGGGTTCACCAAGGGAAAGTCATGCCTGACCAACCTGATTGCTTTCTATGAAGAGGTGACTGGCTCTGTGGATGTGGGGAAAGCGTTGGACGTGATATACGTTGACTTTAGCAAAGCTTTTGATACAGTCTCCCACAGTATTCTTATCAGCAAGTTAAAGAAGTATGGGTTGGATGAATGGACTATAAAATGGATAGAGAACTGGCTAGATCATCGAGCTCAATGGGTAGTGATAAATGGTTCCATGTCTGACTGGCAGCCGGTCACAAGCGGAGTGACCCAGGGGTCGGTCCCTGGGGCCGATTTTGTTCAACATCTCTATTAGTGATCTGGAGGATGGGGTAGATTGCACCCTCAGCAAGTTTGCAGATGACACTAAGCTGGGGGGAGTGGTAGATACCCTGGAAGGTAGGGATAGGATACAGAAGGACCTAAACAAACTGCAGGATTGGGACAAAAGAAATCTAATGAGGTTCAGCAAGGACAAGTGCAGAGTCCTGCGCTTAGGATGGAAGAATCCCATGCACAGCTATAGACTGGGGACCAACGAGCTAGGCAGCAGTTCTGCAGAAAAGGACCTGGGGGTGACAGTGGATAAGAAGCTGGATATGAGTCAACAGTGTGCCCTGGTTGCCAAGAAGGCTAATTGTATATTGGACTGCACTAGTAGGAACATTGCCAGCAGATCGCGGGAAGTGATTATTCCCCTCTATTCAGCATTGGTGAGGCCGCATTTGGAGTATTGTGTCCAGTTTTGGGCCCCCCCCTACGAAAAGGATGTGGACAAACTGGAGAGAGTCCAGTGGAGGGCAACAAAAATGATTAGGGGGCTGGAACACAAGACTTATGAGGAGAGGCTGAGGGAACTAGACTTATTTAGTCTGCAAAAGAGAAGAATGAGGGGGGATTTGATAGCAGCCTTTAACTACCTGAAAGGGGGTTCCAGGTAGGATAGAGCTAGGCTGTTCTCAAGGCTAGTAGGTGTCAGACCAAGGAGCAATGGTCTCAAGTCTAGGTGGGGAAGCTCTAGGTTGGATATTAGGAAAAAAATTGGCTGATAGGCATATAGGTGACACCCTCATGACGGTCAGCTTATTCCCCAAACATTTTCTTCGGCAGTATCTGGGATTGTTGCTGTCAGAGAGAAATGAACCACAGATATGATCTACGATGCAATTCCTCTCTTGGAAATGAGCCAAGTTTTCCCCATGGAAACAGACATTATCATGCCAGGCTGGGACTCTCTGTTACTTCCCTTGTTTCTTTTGGTGAGACACTTTCTTGAAGACACCCAGCTTTCTCTGATACATAACAAGTACAGTAGTTTCATTATCTTGCCTTGTTAACTGACAAGTGTAAGCACAGACACGCATTAGCAACCCAGCTGCTTACCCTTCTCATACCTGAATACTGATAATGTTTGCAGATGCCACAAACGTTGGGAGATTGTATATAATGAAGAGGACGGATCACTGATTCAGAGCGATCTGGATTGGTTGGTAAACTGGGTCGAGACAAACAATATGTGTTCTAAGAACAAAGAAGGTAGATGAAGCTTACACAATGGGGGACTCTATCGTGCGAAGCAGTTACTCTGAACAATATTTTGGAGGGCAGGAAGGGACAATTTGCTAAACATGAGTTGCCTGTGTGACCCTGTGGCTAAAAGAGTTAATGTGATCTTCACATGATAAATGGGGAATCTCAAGTAGAAGGAGAGAAGTTATTTAACCTCTTTTTTTGGAACTGGTGCAACTGCAGCTGGACTGACGTGACCACTTCTGGTGTCCACAATTAAAGATTCACGTTGATACTGAGATGGTTAAAGGGTGAGTTGATAAAAGTCTACAACTACCCACGGGGGGAACAAATATTGAAGAATGGGCTTTTCAGAGTAGCACAGAAAGATCTAACACCGTCCAATGCCTGGAAGTTGAAGTTAGACAAATTCTGACTATAAATAAGGTGTGCACTATTTAAATATGGAGAGTAATTAACCGTTGAAGCAATTCACCAAGGGTCATGGCTGATTCTCCATCACTGAGAATTTCTAAACCAAGGTTGGATGTTTTTCTATAAACTCTGCTCTAAGAATTCCCTGGGGGCAGGTCTCTGGCCGGTACTATACAGGAGGTCAGACTAGATGATCACAGTGGTGCCTTCTGGCCTGGGGGGGTCTCTGAACACGTCCCTGCAGCACGTACAGGAGTCAGCTGGAGGCATTTTGCCTGTAAGCTGGTGCCTGAACCTAACTGAGGGCATTTTTTTTTACTCATGACAGTGTTAAATTTAGCCCCTCATGTAAATTTTGGAGCCCTTGACAATGACACTCCAGGTGTGTTTCTCACAGGTGTGAGGCTTCCCGTGAACCACGGCATGGGGGAATATTTCAGATGAGAAAAATGCTAAAAACTCTAGGTGTGTTTCCACATGACGGAGGCAGCCCGTGAGACATTGCATGGATGAAAGCGACCCCATGAAATCTCTGCCCTGAGGAATGTATGTACAACGGTCCCCCAGCTGTGGAGCAAAGATCAATGGTTCTTTCCCCTGGGGAAATGCCTGAAGTTGTGTAAATAACATTCAACAAGCATTAAAAAAACTGAAAAAACTGAGTAACGGTTGTGACATCCAGGCTGCAATTCTCTGGCTCGCCTGGGGAAAGAGGCCCTGACAGCAGCCCATAGACATTCGGGGCCAGGAAAGCTCCCAGCACTAGCCTGGGACCCACAATCAGAACAAAAAATTGAATTTCAGCCGTGCTGCCTGTATGTCCATGTACCCAGCACTCCCTACCCCCACCACCAACCCCAGCACCACCCGCCTGTCCATGTACACCCCCTGCCACTCCCAGCACCCCAGTACTGGAAACCTGTCTGTGCCCCCCACTCCCTGCCCCACAAACTCCAGTGCCACCTTCCTATCCATGTGCACCCCACCCCCACCACCCCCAGCCCGGCCACACAGTGATCCCACTGACCCAGGACCAACACCAGGTGCCGGACCACCACACAGTGACAGCTCGTACAAATATCTACACAGCCTGCGTTAAACTCTGTGTCTGGCTGCACTGGGAAAGGGGGGATGGAAGAGGAGCAGCCTGCACAGCCTGTCCGGGGGTGAAGGGAACCCCAGCAGCACCTCAGCGTGTGCAGGGAAGAGGAGAGGGACAGACCCGAGGGGAGGGGAGAGAGGACGTGGAGACTAAAAGGAGCCAGCGCGAGTAACTCTTCCTCAAAACAACACAAAGCTTTAGCGTATTCCTGCCAGTTATAAACCCAGACACAACTTCCTGATGTTGCTTTTCCATGTTGGCAATTGCTGAAGTTGCCAGGAGGCTGTTGTGGGATTGGTCATAGGAGGAGGGATGGGCTGGATGGAGGAAGGTGTCAGAGACAATCTACTACAGTGTGCACCCATTACATGACAGTCTGAGACACACCCTGCCTTGGGAGATTGAAGGAGGGCTAGTTACAGCTCTTTGGTGTGTGAATTAGGCAGGATGTCCATTCCCTATTTCGCCCTGTTTCAGGGCTCTTCGCCTTAGCAAATCTGGATACTGCACGTCCCGCCCCTCACACACATTGTGTGTGCCTGGATCTCCGCCAGTGAGATTTCCAACACTGCCTGCTTTCCTCTAAGTCAGAAATGTGCTTTTATTTTTACTTCATTTTTGTACATCTCGTCTTCTACAGAACCAGAGAGGCAGGGGAAGGGAAAGAGCAGACCACTCCCCAAAAATTGTCACCCTAATTCATTTGAACCTCTCAGCTGTAGGTTTAAGATTTCAGCTACTCTCCGCTAAGCTCTTCTCTAGCCTGAATGAGCTCACCCATCCTTAGAGGCCGTACGACGACTCCAGTTGGAGTCACTGGAGGCTCATGGCTGGTGACAATCAGACCGTTTATTTTAATCCCTAAATGTGGATTTTGGGTGATAACCTGCCCCTGGTGGGAGTTTTGCCATTGATCTCATTGGGACCAAGATGTCACCTTTAGTGTTGAGCTTCAGTTTCCCTGCTGTAAAAATCACAGTTACAGGTCCTGCAGCAGCGAGAGCTATTCTGTTAAGGTGCTGAAAGAGTCTGAAGGAAGACCCCCAGTTTATGTGGGTTCTTGAGACCGGGCATGAAAGATGGGGATTTCAAAACACCGGGGTCGTGATTTTGCTCTCAGTGATGCCGGTGTCAATCTGGGGTGAGCCACTGAAGGCAAAAGGTGGGAGCAGAATCTGGCCAGTCTGTAAAACCCTGTGTGACCCATTCGTGTTGTGAAATTTGGGTATCACAAATACCCACTGCACAGGTTCTGGCTACACGTCTTAAGCTGGCAGTAAAGTGGCTGAATTGTAGAACTTGGGCATAAAAGAGAAAAAACTCCACAGACCAAAAAAGGGAGATACTGAGACAGATGGAAGGACACAGTAAGAGACAAGGAAATTATCTTAAAGAAAATATTTGTCTAAACTATTTACAATAAATCTTCAGTTCCAGTTTTAAATCCCTTCATGTTTCTGACAACACTAAACAGTTCAAGTCTCCATGCTGGAGAATTCCTGCCCAGATTATTCTTGACTGGAACCTTCCCGAGTCCTTAGCACTAACATTATTGCAGAAACAGGCAACTCACCAGAATCGCACGCAGCAGAGAGACGCAGCAGAGAATCGCACGCAGCAGAGAGAGGCCAATGAGTGTACGAATCTCACGTCTGATGCTCATGGTCCTGGACAGGGACCTTTATGATTTCCCTGTACAGTCCCTGTGGACTCTCAGGTTGGCCAGGACTCTGGGACAATTCCCTGTGCTCTGTGAGCAGTGGGAACAGCAGAAAATTGATCCTGGAGAATTTCATCCTAAGAACCTCCCCCGAGAGTGAAGTAATGATTCACTGATAACAGAGGCTAAGATTGTCAGAGCACTGAGTCTTGCAGACTTGCTAGAGTGGTTCTGCACTGCTAAAACCCCAGAGAGAAAAGAAGAGCCAAGGGTTAGACGTGCTCATTTATCTATCAGCATTTCTGTGCTGCTGCTCATTGTCATAGACTCTGAGCGTCTGCTACTGCTCCCAGCTGATGAGCCCTGTGCTGAATCCCTGAGACCCAGACAGGCTCCTTGTTTCAAACGTAGGATTTCCATATTCGGTAACAGTCCCTACCATCCGATAGCCTCTCTGACAGAGGGCAGCACAGATTGCCCCAGCTTAGTCATAAACCCCTCACAGTGCAATATCCTGCCATGGGGAAGTGCAGCTTCCTGAGCCCCCTTCACTGATCAGCATGTACCCTGAAGCCTGTGGACTGATGGCCTTTGTCTCTTTATCCCAGCTACAGTAACTGCACAGGCTGTCATTGGGGTAGGGAGGGTGCAGGGAGATGTTCAGAGGCGAGTGAGGTGCCCATTGTCCATCCACATTCAATGGGACTCTGCTGCCCACTGCCCTTGTGCCTTTGACAACCTCCCCCCGGGGTCTAGTGGCTCATGCGCTGGTCTGGAACTCAGGAGACCTGGTCAATTCATGGATCGGCCACAGATCTCCTGAGTGACCTTGGACATGTCCTCTCGTAATCTACTCTGGGTCTCAGTTTCCCCTCTGTAAAATAGGGAGAGCACTTCCCTGCCTCAGGGGATTGTGAGGATTAAAAAAGCTTTAATTGTGGGGCACCCATATGGGGACCAGCAGTGAGAAGGGCCGTATGAGGCCCCAGAGGTACAGCCGTGCTTGTTTATCTCAACAACATTATTGCCTATTTCAGGATTCTGCCCCACTGTCACTGCACACCCTGCCCCGCACTCTGTGTGTTCCTCACCCAGTCAGTGCAGGAACAGTCCTGCGCCCCTATTTAATCTACAGCTTTGAGAGTCTCCTTGTATTGTTTTCATTGGCCTCTCAGCATTTGTGCTCCCATTTTCAACTGTGCATAATGTAACTACGGCTGTGGGGAATCACTTATCATCCAGGCCAGTGAAAAAACGGTTCTTAACCGTTCGTAAATGTTGTTCATACGTGTGTCTCATGTCCATTCCAAAGTAGGTGTGCGAGTAAGACTGGCCCATTGGGGTCTGCTCTCCCATGGTGCCAATGTTACCCCTGAGTGGTGTTGGGCTGGCCCACAGGGGAGGAAGTGCAGTACACGCATGGAGGTGTTCTCTGGGCATGGGTCATAGGACAGCATATGAGTTGGGGAAACGGGGGGAGGAGGGGTTGCACAGGAAGCGGCTGGAGAGACTCATGGGTCATGTGGCCCAGTGTTGAGCTCTGGAGGTCAGAGAACCTGTTGCAGCACCACCCTATTGCAGATCCTGCTTGAGATATGTGAGCAAGTCAGAGGCAAGGCGGCCTTCGCTCCCCGGGGCATGCAGTGGGTGTCATGGGAATTGGGTTCCCCATGTACTGGGCAAATGCTGCATGGCTACCCCATCCTGGTGGCCATGAACCTTTTTGGTAACCTTTGGGGGCACAGTTTGTGCCTGTGGTGTTTGACTGTGAGGCAGCGTCACACACGGGAATCTCTGCAGCCAGAAACTGCTGTTGAGGGAATCCTCGGGCCCATCAGACACCCCAGAACGGTGGGCAGAGTCCGCCAGGGGCTAGCGGCCCAGGACTGGGAATCCACCATTGCGAACAGGATGGGAATGCTCCTGGCCCTGCCCGCTGCACCTACAAAGGAATCCAAACAGCCCGTGGATGCTGCCCGGGTGTGTAAGACAGCTAAGGCGCAGGAGCAGAGCCTCTTAGTCCCAGGGAACCTCCTTGTGGACTGTCGTCCTGGATCGACTGATGGCTGTTACGGCCAATGCCAGGAGGAGTTTGATGACTGGACGGTGTGACCCTGCTGGTAAGGGTGTGGTTCTGCATCGAGAGGCGTCAGCAAAGAGCCGTCCCGTTCCATAAAACACACAGCGTTTATGGAGTAATACACAGCACACATACACAACAGTAAAAATGCCCTGTGTGTGGTTTACCTTACCTGGCTCTGTTCTTGCTGCCAGAGGCCCTCTGGATCACAAGGCCTGGTGTTCCCTGCTTGTCATTCAGTGTCTGTGCAACAAAACGACTCCCCTCTGTGCCCTGCCCGCTACACTCCAAGCAAACGAGTCCCCTGCACACGTACAAACTTACAAATCAACCTGTCTGGGGGCAAACGTTTGTCATTGTCCCACCAATAAACAATGGTAGCCACCTACTATCAAACCATTGTCTATGAACTCTGGACGTGGCAGAGCCGCGCTGTCTGCCTAGCCTTGGTTGTGGCGCATGGTCCCAGGACACAGTTAACTTACTCTGCAGTGGAACCACGGATGTGGGAGACGTACAAGCCTTGTTGGGCTCCCCAGTCCTGGTACCCACAGCCCTGAAGGTGAGGTCAGGGGGACACTGCCACCAGGGCAGGGAGGCGGGGCTGGGAAGAAGGTCCAGGAGGAGATTTGAACTATTGGCAGCCACCATGGACCTGGTTCCAGAGACCAGCTTCCAGGTCAGGTAGAAAATCAACAGCTGCGAGGGCTGTTCTAGCAAGGAAGGATTAACCCCATTCCCTTCCCACACCTGCTCTGAGAGAGCCAGAAGTCCCTGTCCAACCTTTCTGAGTGAAAGCCCCACTAGTTAATGCTAGGTAAAAGACGCGTCCCCCCTGCTCTCCCACCCCTCACCGGCCATAAACACATAAACATAATAATATTAAATTAGATTACACTAATAATAAATCACCCTCACCAGGCTCTATGGGGCAAGGCCCTTCTCCCAGCGTTGCCCCATCAGGTTCATGACCACCTCCCAGTTCGGCCTACGCAGCCTCTGGGCTCGGGGCATCACCCAGCACTGGGCCTTGCCCAAGGTCCTCCTCGGCTTCCCCAGCCACTCACCGCAGCCGACTCCAGACGCCTCCAGCTCCAGCCTCAGAGTGGCTAGGCTCAGTTCTGCTCAGCTCCGTGGCCTGGCTTCTCTGACCTCCCAGCCGCCGGACTCTTTTCAATTTGTGCACATCTTTTCTGTACGGGTGGCCCAAAACTGGACACAATACTCCAAATGTGGCCTCACCGGTGCCGAATAGAGGGGAATAATCACTTCCCTACATCTGCTGGCAATGCTCCTACTAATGCAGCCCAATCTTCCGTTAGCCTTCTTGGTAATCAGGGTACACTGCTGACTCATACCCAGCTTCTTGTCCATTGTAACCACCAGGTCCTTTTCCGCAGAACTGCTGCCTAGCCGTCTGTCCCGGGTCTGTAGCTGTGCACTGGATTTTTCCATTCATCTTTTATGTGTCCAAAAATGAACTGATAATTGAGGGCAGATCTCATGCCTTTTGTGGGGGGATAAATTAGATGGGAAAACTCCAAGTGTCTTCTAGTTAAGAATTTGAGAGTCTGATTTGGGGAGACTCAGGACTGGAAGGGATTGTTGGATGGAAGAGTTGGTGACCTTGAGAGGGTGGAGAGCGGCAAAAGAGACAAAGATGGAGGAGAGGGAGGTAGTTAAAGGCCGCTATCAAATCCCCCCTCAGTTTTCTCTTTTGCAGACTAAACAATCCCAATTTCTTTAGCCTCTCCTCATAAGTCCTGTGCTCCAGCCCCCTCATCATTTTTGTTGCCCACCGCTGTACTCTCTCCAACTTGTCTACATCCTTTTTGTAGTGGGGGGCCCAAAACTGGACACAGTACTCTAAATGCGGCCTTACCAATGCCGAATAGAGGGGAATAATGACTTCCTATGACCTGCTGGCAATGCTCCTACTAATGCAGCCCAATATGCCATTAGCCTTCTTGACAACCAGGGCACACTGATGACTCATATCCAGCTTTTTATCCACTGTTACCCCCAGGTCCTTTTCTGCAGAGCTGCTGCCTTGCTCGTCGGTCCCCAGTCTATAGCTGTGCATGGGATTCTTCCTTCCTAACTGGAGGACTCTGCACTTTTCTTTGTGGAACCTCATCAGATTTCTTTTGGCCCAACCCTCCAGTTTGTTTAGGTCCTTCTGTATCCTATCCCTACCTTCCAGGGTATCTACCACTCCGCGCAGCTTAGTGTCATCTGCAAACTTGCTGAGGGTGCAATCTAACCCATCCTCCAGATCACTAATAGAGATGTTGAACAAAACCGACCCCAGGGACCGACCCCTGGGGAACTCTGCTTGTGATCGGTTGCCAGCTAGACACAGAGCCATTGATCACTACTCATTGAGCCCTATGCTTTAGCCAGTTCTCTATCCATTTTATAGTCCATTCATCCAACCCATACTTCCTTAACTTGCTGATAAGAATACTGTGAGAGACAGTATCAAAAGCTTTGCTAAAGTCAACGTATATCACATCCACCGCCTTCCCTACATCCACAGAGCCAGTCACCTCATCATAGAAAGCAATCAGGTTGGTCAGGCATGACTTTCCCTTGGTGAATCCGTGCTGACTGTTCCTGATCACCTTCCTCTCTTCCAAGTGCCTTAAAATGGATTCCTTAAGGACCTGCTCCATGATTTTTCCAGGGACTGAAGTGAGACTGACAGGTCTGTAGTTCCCTGGATCCTCTTTCCTCCCTTTCCTCCCTAGAGGGGCACTATCTTTGCTTTTTTCCAGTCGTCAGGGACCTCCCCCTGTTGCCACAAGCTTTCAAAGATAATAGCCAATGGCTCTGAAATCACCTCAGCCAACTCCCTCAGCACCCTCGGGTGCATTGCATCTGGCCCCATGGACTTGTGTATGTCCAATCCTTCTAAATAGTCTTGGACCCGTTCCTTCAGCACTGTGAGATGTTCACCTCCTTCCCATTCTGTGCCGCCCAGTGCAGCAGTCTGGGAGCTGATCTTGTCTGTGAAGACAGGCAAAAAAGGCATTGAGTACCTCAGCTTTCTCCACATCCTTCGTCACTAGGTTGCCTCCCTCATTCTGTAAGAGGCCCATACTTTCCCGATCCTTCCTCTTGTTGGCAACATGCCTGTAGAAACCCTTCTTGTTCCCCTTCACGTCCCTTGCTAGCTGCAACTCCAATTGTGCTTTGGCCTTCCTGATTTCATTCCTGCATGTTTGAGCAGTGTTTTTATCATCCTCCCTAGTCATCTGACCAAACTTCCACTTCTTGTAAGCTTCTTTTTTGTGTTTAAGTTCACCAAGGACATCTTTGTTAAGCCAAGCTGGACGCCTACCATATTTGCTATTCTTTCTGCACATCAGGATGGTTTGCTCATGTGCCCTCAATAAGGTCTTTTTAAAATACAGCCAGCTCTCTTGGTTTCCTTTCACCCTCATATTAGCCTCCCAGGGGATCCTGCCCATCAGTTCCCTGAGGGAGTCAAAGTCTGCTTTTCTGAAGTCCATGGTTCGTATCCTGCTGTTCTCCTTTCTTCCTTTTGTCAGGATCCTGAGCTCGACCATCTCATGGTCACTGCTGCCTAGGTTGCCACCCACTTCTACTTCCCCTACCAAATCTTCCCTGTTTGTGAGCAGCAGGTCAAGAGAAGCACGGCAAGTTGCTCCAGCACTTGCACCAGGAAATTGTCTGTGACACTCTCCAAAAACTTCCTGGATTGTTTGTGCTCTGCTGTATTGCTCTTCCAGCAGATGTCAGGGTGATTGAAGTCTCCCATGAGAATCAGGTCCTGTGAACTGGAAACTTTCCCTAGTTGAGTAAAGAAAGCCTCATCTACCTCATCCTCCTGGTCTGGTGGTCTGTAACAGACACCCACCACGACATCACGCTTATTGTTCTTGCTTCTAAGCTTAACCCAGAGACACTCAACTGACTTATCTCCAGTTTCATACTGGAGCTCAGAGCAGTCATGGTGCTCTCTTACATACAATGCAACTCCTCCACCCTTTTGCCCCTGCCTGTCCTTCCTGAACAGTTTATACCCATCCATGACAGTGCTCCAATCGTGAGAGTTATTCCACCAAGTCTCAGTTATTCCAATCATGTCGTAGTTTCTTGACTGTGCCAGGATTTCCAGTTCCTCCTGCTTGTTTCCCAGGCTTCTTGCATTTGTGTACAGGCACTTGAGATAAGTAGCCAATTGGCCTACTTTCACAGTATGAATCGGGAGGCCTCCCCTGCTGCACCCTCCTCCTTCTGCTTCCTTGTGGTGTCCCTCTTCCCCACTTACCTTCAGGCTTAGGTACCCGTCCCCCGTTGAAACTAGTTTAAAGCCCTCCTCACTAGGTTAGCCAGCCTGTCTGCGAAGATACTCTTCCCTGTCTTCGTTAGATGAATCCCGTCTCTTCCTAGTAATCCTTCTTCCTGCAACAACATTCCATGATGGAAGAATCCAAAGCCCTCTCTTCAACACCACCTGCGTAACCACGCATTTACTTCCAGAATGCGACGGTCCCTACCCGGGCCTTTTCCCTGAACAGGGAGGATGGATGAGAACACCACTTGTGCTTCAACTCCTTTATCGCTTTTCCCAGAGCCACATAGTCCGCAGTAATCTGCTCAAGATCATTCTTGACAGTGTCATTGGTGCCCACATGGAGAAGTAGGAAGGGGTAGCGGTCTGAGGACTTGATAAGTTTTGGCAGTTCTCCGTCACATCTGAAATCCTAGCTCCAGGCAAGTAGCACACTTCTCTAGTTTCCCGGTCCGGACGGCAGATGGATGACTCTGTCCCCCTTAGGAGGGAGTCCCCAACCACCCTCACCCTTCTCTTCCTCTTTGGAATGGTGGTCGTGGAACCCCCGTCCCAAGGAGAATGCATCCCTTGCCTTCTGATCAAACAGGTCTCCTTCTGATCCATTCCCTCTGAAGGGTCCTCCAAATCATTCTCTGCCGTAGTACTTGTGCAGAGAGGATGAAAACGATTCCTTACTTCTATCTGCATGGTGGACACATGAGTTCTCTTTCTTCGGGAGGTCACATGCTGCCAATTTTCTTCCCCATTCTTCAGTTTCGCCTGCCCGGCCTTTTCTGAATCTTCCTTCAGCTCTGCCTGTGCCTGATGGAGAAAGACATTGTTTTCTGTAATGCACCGCAGGGTTGATATTTGGGTCTCTAGTCCTTTAACCTTCTCTTCCAATAAGGAAACCAGCCTGCACTTGGTACAGATGAAGTCATCTCTATCCTGGGGGAGGAAGACAAACATAGCACATCCAGTGCAGGTGACAACAACAGATCTCTCCCTCTCCATATCTTTGCTCTGAGAGCTTCCTCAGATGCTCTATTTCCTGCTCAGCAACATCTGAGAGGCAAAAACCTGCAGTGGGCTCTCTCCGCAGGCAAACTCCCAGGCAAACTCCCTCCTTCTCCTTCTGTTAGCCGCCCCTTGGTTCGCCGCTCAGCTGGTTCACAGCTGGCTGCTTTTTATAAGGCTGGGGCAGTTGCCCCGCCCCTGCACTTACCCCTCAAAGC
Organism: Emydura macquarii macquarii; assembly: GCF_026122565.2. Classification (NCBI taxonomy): domain Eukaryota; kingdom Metazoa; phylum Chordata; order Testudines; family Chelidae; genus Emydura; species Emydura macquarii. The sequence goes on from NW_027130634.1 coordinate 118,297, forward strand.
CCCGCCCCCGCAATTAACCCCTCGAAGTCCACCTGGATCAAAGCACTCCCAATCAACCAATCAGACACACCCTCACCTGCCAAACGGTCCCTGTGACTGCACCAGTCACAAGCACACACACACAGTCAGCTTCTCCATGTTCTCCACCTAGGAGGGGCTGCAGTAGAGATTTCTTTTTTTTTTCACCCAGACTTTGACCACCTGGGGCAGAATGAAAAAAACCCTGCAATGCTGGGCCCTCAATAGGTTTAGTCGCAAGTAAACAGTTGTAGTATAAGGAAAATCCATCCTACAATTCCAGCATTGACCAGTTACCAACAGCAGCTCAGCTCAGAGTCCCAAGCACCCATTTGTTTCCACCAGAAGTCTCTTGATTACCATGTCCATCCAGAAAGGTCAAAATCCCACATGCCCGAAAGGGACAGACAGACAGACATCTCTGGTCTCTCCCCCACACTCTGTCTGATGATGAATAAGGAGTGAGCCCTGACTGAACCATTTCCCACGTCAGTCTGTGCCTATCGGGGTTAGATTCTCCCAGTCTAGATGTCAGAGAATCCACATGGGAAAGTTCCAGGCAGCGTGAGAAGTAACTGTGGGTCCTGCATTTGGAGGTAAAGGGCTGTGTTTGCTCTGGTTGTGTCACTGAGGGCCGTGTGGCTGGGATTCCTGGCTCTCTCAATTCAGGTGTGGGAAGTGAATGAGGTTAATCCCTCCATGCTAGAACAGACCTCACAGCTGCTGATCTTTTACCTGGATCTGGAAGCTGGTCTCTGGAACCAGGTCCATGTGGCTGCCAAAAGCACAAACCCCCTCCTGGTCTTTCTGCCGAACCCCCCTTTCCCTGCCCTGCCAGCAGAGGCCCTGTCACCAGAGATCGGTCCTAGTTGGTGCTAGTCTGAGACCTTTGGGACTCTGGGTACCAGGACTGGGTAGCCCAACAGGGCCTGCATTTCTCCCACATCTGTGGCCCCACTGCAGAGTAAGTTAACTGTGCCCTTGGACTGTGTGCAGAGACCAAAGCTAGGGGGACGATGCAGCCCTGCCACTCCCAGAGTTCATAGACAATGGTTTGACTGAAACAATAGGGCTGTGTGAATAACTAAAAGTCGGTGAAGTGGGGATAGGCCATAATTGTAACTTCAGTGAGGACAAGAAGAGTAGCTGCTATTCTGGATCCTACTTAGGTTTTGTCACAGATAAATAACTGTAATATTTAAAAAAAAGAAAGAGAGTTCTGTGGCACTTTAAAGACTAACAAATTTAATATTTGTAGGCATAAGCTTTTGAGAGACTTCAGCTCTCTTCTGAGCTGAAGTCTCTCGAAAGCTTATGCCTGCTAAAATTAAATTTGTTAGTCTTTAAAGTGCCACAGAACTCTTGTTGTTTTTGCTGTATACAGACTAACACGGCTACCCCTCTGTAATATTTAAGGAAAAGCCATTCTACACTTCCAAAACAGAGGCACCAGCAGCAATAGCACAGCTCAGGACCATTGTCACCCTTGTCAGTCTCTGAAGTCTCTTCTTGAGTCGGGGTGTACCATACCTCAAAGCCCCCCAAGGAGGCCTCATGGTCCTACCACACCCTGCCACAGAAAGAGCAGTAGAGGTGAGTCCTCCTGGCTTCCTAGAGTGGCTGTGGGGAAAACAACCAATCCGGGAGAGGCTATAGGTAGCAGCCAGTCAGAACACAGCAGGCCCCACTAAAAGGTGCTGCAGTAGCTGAACACAGTCAGTTGCTGCATGGAGGCAGAGGAGTAAGAACGGTACCCCTGGCTGAACGAAGGCACTCCAAGTGCAGGGACAGAGCAGCTGCTGCCAGGGACCGGAGGAGCATGAAGAAGCTCTTGGCTGGCTGTTGGGACTTGTTACATGGTTGCCCTGAGGTAAGGTGAAGCCAAAAGTGCCGGGGCCCGTGGGAAGTGTCCCAGGGAGCATAGTGAACAGTGAAAAGGGACTCAGCAGGAGGCTGCTAATCATAGGGTCTCTGGGCAGTGACCCGCTGTAGTGGGATGATCTGGGTCCCCACACTGGCCACAGAGAGTGGCCTACCCATGAGGAGGGAGTTGAACCAGGCTCAGAGATGGGACTGAAGATCCCAAAGAGGGTCAGCAAATACAGAATTTTGATGCACCCCTTGAAGGGGATCAAATGAACTGAAGGATCACAGGGACGCAGCTGGGGAGCTGGGGTCAAAGGAGACACTGCTCCGTAACCGAGCATGAAAGCAGCTTTGAAAGGACAGTACAGAGGACATTGAGACAGGCTCTGTTGGCCTTATGCCCGAGAAGGGCTCTGATTAGGTCAGATACCCACCACAGACAGAGAGGTGCAAACACACATCCAGCCCAGGGGCACTCACGGGAGCTGAGTGCACTCCGTTACAGTCCTGATGAACCGTTCAGTCTGCCACAGCAGGGCAAAACCCTGACTGCCCAAAAGGAGAGACATGGCAGGGCTCTGCCCCACATGTAGTCTCTGATGGCCATTAAGTGAGCCCCCACTGAACCTTTTCCCGCATTCAGTGCATTGCTGGGGTGACTCTCCCATGTGGATTGTCTGACATGTAGAGCATCATCTCTAGCCCAGCTCCAGGCTTGTTCTGCCGAGCCCACAGGCCTTGCCCCAACCTGATTCCCTGTTTTGCCCCAGTTTACTCTGGCTTTGAACCTTGACTCTGGTTCTTGATTCTGGCTCTGATTGTTGGTGTTGGTTCCTGCTAAATTGTAGGATTTTTGTTGTTGTTGAAATCAGTGCTTCCCATTTCAATCCAATTTTGAACATTTTTAGAAATTTATAGTAAAGCCGTTGAAATTATTAATGGATCAAACAATTTTGACTAAAAAACCCCATAAATGTCTCTCTGCACTGGCCCTCTGCCTTGTAGGCTGATGTGACCCACTGTACAACTAGTGGTGTAGTTTGTGTATCATTCATGTTCATGTAAGGTGTTTTTGGAATGCTCATGACATTCTGAACGTTATTGTTATGTAGTTTGTTTCCTGCAATGTCGTATGTATAGACATGAAGCTCTGGTAGGCAATATTCCCAAATGTGTGTCTCACATGGGTTGCAGAGATCCAGGCAAACACAAAGCGAAGGGTTCACGCCTCTCAGAGACATACAACAGGAACAATGGACTGGCTTGAGCACTTGATAAGGTGACGTTAATTTGACTGAAGTGGAGGAAACCAGGCCCATTGCTGGACGTGGTGAACACCTGACCCGGGGGTGATGAGGAAATACGTTAAAGGCAGAGGTGTTTTTTGTCGCTGGAGCTCTCCCTTGTAATCCATCTATGGAGCAACATCAAGTAAGTGGCAGACTGCCCACGGGGGCGGGGAGGCCTGGCTGAAGGACTCAGCTCAGCCAGCCTGTGTGGTAAGATTAACGATCAAGAACTATTGAAGTGTTCGATTCTGTTTAGAATGCAATTTACCTTTATTTCTTCCTGATCAATCTGACTCACGTTATTCTGATTTATAATCACTTAAAAGCTTTCTGTACTTAATAACTCATTTGTTTGTTTTCTCTAAAGCAGGGCATGTGGTTTGGATATGTGTAGAGACCTCACTTAGAGTGACAGAGCTGGTGCATATCGATTTCTTTGATAAATAGACTTACAAATGAGCTTGCAAATTCCAGTGGGCAGCACTGAACTCTGTAAACAGCAGTTCCTAGGGCTGCATCTGGGACTGGGGATGTTAGCTTGGGGTCACACATTGCATAACCCCATGAGTGACTGATCAGAAGCTCTCATTCACTAGGTCAGGGACCGCTGGCTTGCAGGTGACTGGGCGTCGGCTGACCCAGGTGTGGGGGTTCACACAGCGAGGCAAGTGCAAGATGGTCCCAGGAGTGGGGGAACTGGTTTGAGACAGAAATTTCCCACTCCAGATTGCAGACAGGAACGTCACAGCTGGCCTCAGGAGGGGCTGAGTGGGGTGGGAGACATGACCCTGATGAGGGTCAATGCTGGGAAGAAGCAGCCACTGACAATCCTGCAGCTTTCTGACTCTAGGTGGCAATATTCCCAATATTCCCCAATAATAAAATGCATTTCATAGGGCCCTAGGTCCGGACTTCCTGGGGCTGCGCAGAGATGAATAGCTGCAGAAACAGCTGTGGCATTCCCATGGGAACAGACCTACCAACAGCAATGCAAAACCTGGGATCCACCAGGACGAGGGACAAAGGGGCAGGAAATGAGGCAGTCCTGCCAATGCGTTACAGAGAAGCAAAGCATGCTATCTGGAGTAGCCTGTCCCAGGGGTGCCACGTGTTTGTGTGTGCTCAGAAAGCTAAAGCATGGGATGCCCCAGAAGGCAGCAGCGGCTGCAAGAAGTCTCAAGGCGTAAGCCCCACTCCCTGTGCCTGATGGTTAAGAGCAGAGGAGGGCAGGGACAAGCCAGAAATGGATCATCCTGTGGTTTTCTAGGGCAACAGTTCATTGGTAGCTCTCAGGAGAGTGCGCCTGGCACACGGGGACATGCTATTTAGCCAGAGGTTGCCCACACAATGGAATCACTTCACCTTGGCAATGAACCTGCAGGACGGCTTCTTGGATAGTCTCCCTGACAGCCAATGTGCCTAGTCTTGACAAAAGGAGCACAACTTCCACACCCTGCCTCCATGAGTAAACAAGGGCAGTCTGTGCTTGTTGGAGCGGGAAGGAAAATGGAGACAGATTCTAGTGACCACATGGTCAGGGACTTCATTATAAGTGTGTTCAAGTGCAGGATTTCCCCAGCCTCTCTGAACAGAGAACCCACCCACCTAACTTTCTAAGACCACGGCCTATCAAAGACACTTCTAGGGAACTGCCAGAAGTGAAGTGTGACATAATCAGGCAAGTCTGTCAGATAATCCAGGCCTTGAGAGAGTCTTTTAAAGGGTTTGAACTTTTTCAGCTTCCTACAGTCCTAAGGAAGAGGCATGGAGCAGTATGTGGAACACAGATACAGAGAGAAATTAAACTGACTGAAAGGAAAACGGACCCTGCAGAGAATGTAGAAGAGAGAGGGAGGGAGCCATAACAGAAGAATTAACATACGGATTAGGCCTCTTCTTTAACATGGAAACAATGATGAACCCATTCCATTTCTAAAGCATGTCTTCTGTACCTTCCTAAAGGGAAGCGACAACTTAGAAACAATTATTGCTACAGCTCAGTGCATTATATGCCCCCTCACAGTACTAACAGACATGATACTAGCACTACACGACTTTGAGCAAAGTAGGCAGATTTTGAGAAGAGACAGATAACACGGCAGTGAGCCTAGGAAGACACAAAGTGCAGAGCTTACAAATTTTCGCAACTACAACTTTAAAGAGAAAGGAACTGAATGAAGTCCCAGCCTACCTCAGGGGATCTTGGTTAAGATATAGACAGGGCTTCCTGGTTAGGCTCATGCTGAGTCATCAAGGCCTGAAATATGGCATACGAGAGAAGAGTGAAGGGGTTAAAACCCACATGATAGTAAATCTAGGGGAAGGTCACCCTGAACCCCAGGAGGAGTCACATGGAGGCCATGAGCCAAAATACAGAGCAGCAAGACATTAAACATAGAGGAGAAAAGCCAGAGGATGACAGGGGAGTATCAGGAGTAGCTGTGGATCCCGTGTTGGGAGGGAAAGCACCACTGGGTCTGTCTGTTGTTTGTCTCCTGGAGGGCCGTGCAGCTGGGATCATCCATCCCCTGAACAAACTGAGCAGAACTAAAATTCCCAGTGTGCCCTACCAATGGTGTGCATGTTTACTGGATAGACGGCGCAGACGTGGCATGTCAGAAAGAGCGGTCTGTCATCGGTGTACAACTGCTGCATTGAACACCCTGACAGAGCTACGCAGTGAGCAGTGGCAGTGGCAGGCTAAACTTAAATTTCCTCCAGTGTTTGCTTTATTTTGTTGAATTTGATTTGTCACAAACACCTTTGAGATGGATGAAATGACCTACTCCTGACATAATTCCAACACTCAAATGTAAATGAACTGAAGACAAACCGTCTGTTTTCATAGAGTTTGAGAAGAATGGTAATCCCAATGCTTGATATGCACATCTGGTACAAATATCTCTGTTGCAAATAAAGGTGCTCTTGATTAATGAGCTTATGTAGATTCTGAGAAACACAAGAGGTTCATTCGAGGAGAGAGCTCATCAGGAACATTAACAGATGATTTTGTTAAACCAGGCAGCAAATCGGGGGACCTTGTTCCTGCAGCAGAAGGTGTTCTAGTGTTTCACACTGTCATGCATCCTTGTTTCAAGTCAATGGATTGCATATCTGTCTTGTTGAAAAAGACATTCCCTGGACCTTGATTCTGAGAGAGCCCCAAAACTTTCAACTGCCCGAACCAATACAGAAGTGATAAGTCTCGACTTGCACCACATTGTATTGACAGTGCTTGGGAAGCACTTGAGGTCTAGAACACACCCAATGAGACAGCAGACTGTGTCAATCACAGGATGGACATACTTGATGTTGATGTGGAGAGCATTATTTTAAAAACGTACAACTATTTTCATATCTACACTGTCTGAATTGGAGTTCTGGAGGAGTACTGTGTGTGAGTTTCTTGACACGGAATACAGACAGCAGCTTTATCAGCAAGACACAATGTTCTTATTTCCAGATATTACAAGGCTGCTTCGGACGTGTCCGACCTGGGAGTCGTTCTTCCTGTCACAGGACACACCCCCCAAGCATGGATCAGGGGCCGGCCATGCACAATTCTTCTGGATATGGGGGCGTCCATCTCCATTACTGACCTCCCCATCCCCACCAGTAAACAATATATTACCATTTCAGGGGTAGGACGCACGCACATCACTGCTTACAAGAGCCATCCCATCCGTGTAAAATCCAATCTATTTTTCTGGACTCAGTCTTTTTATGTAACTACAAATGCAGAGGGAACAATCTTGGGCATGGATGCCCTCTGTGATCTTGCAGCTGTTCTTGATCTCACGCAAAGTATGGTTACATTTACTGACAAGCTCGTGCATACTCATACCATTCCTCTTCGTGATAACAAATCCCTCTCTTCTGTTGCTACTGCTAAATCTGTGGCTCTCACCTGGGATACCCCTAACCCTTTTCAAGAATTGTGTTCCAGGTTTCCCTCCATTTGGGCAGAAAAAAAGTTATCTTGCAGTTTGGTGACTGCTCATCTCTGCCTACCCATCCAGGTTACCGGGCAACTTCCCCCACCCACCAAGCAACATCCTCTCAAGCCTGAGACTTTGAATGCGGTAGGTGACATTATTCATTCTTTACACCGGCAAAGCAAAATTGTTCCCTTTTCCTCCCCCACCAACTCTCCCATTTAGCTGGTTAAGAAACCTGATGGCTCCTGGCGCTTCACCATCGACTACCACATTGTTAACCAACATGCAGATAAACTTGTCCCTATTGTTGCTGACCCATTAGTTGCTCTTTCGGGTCTTGATCCCTCTTACTGTATTTTTATGTATTAGATATTGCTAATGGTTTCTGGAGCCTTCCCAGGCACCCAGAGTCCCAACCCTGGTTTGCGTTTACCTTTGGCCCTACCCAGTACAGTTGGGCCCGTTTACCCCAAGGTTTCCACAACTCCCCCACTCTCTTTCACTGGGTCATGGCAAAGGCCCTCTCCTCGGTGGATTGGGCCTCTGCCAACTCTGTTTGTTTGCAATATGTCGATGATCTTCTACTTGCATCCTCCATGGTCTCGGACCTCTTGTGTGCCCTTCAAATGTTACTCCAAGTCCTGACAAATGCAGGTATAAAGGCCAATCCTCGGAAAACTCAGATAGCTTTACCCATGGTTGAATCTCTCGGGTACATATTCTCCCAGAACTCCAAAGCCCTCACTTCAGACCGTCGGATTGCAATTGCTGCATCTCCGCAACCGACAACAATATGGGAGCTACGTAAGTTAATGGGCCTTCTTAACTTTTTTAGGCAATAAGTCCCATCTTTTTCCATCTTCGCACAACCCCTCAATGATCTTCTTAAAGGAGCCAAGGCTCCTCAAACCCTATTCTTTGCTCACCAGCGCATGATCACTGATTAATGCACTTAAAAATAGCCCTTCTTTCAGCTCCTGCATGCAGGTTCCCCCCACTCCTTGGTACCATTCGAGCTTTGGACACGTGTGCAAGATGGCCATGCTGTTGCTGTGCTCCCCCAAACTCACAGTGACAGGCGCTGCCCTGTGGCCTACTATTCTACATGCCTTGATCCAGTGACTCTGGCTTTTAATCACTGTCTTCAAACCTTAGAGGGGACATCTTGGGCCGTCACTGTTTTATCGCCCATAATTTCAGGAGCCCCCCTTACAATTTTGTGCCTCATGCGGTTCATAAAATCTTGGTTGGAGGCTGTTTTCAAAGGTTAGCTCAGCATGGTGGTCTAAGTGAGAATGCACCCCTTTTAAGTCCTCACACATTAAAATTGCACATTCTAATCTTCTCAGTCCTGCCACCCTAATGCCAACAACAGGGGAGCCTCATCAGTGCCCCCTTTCTGAGAACACTATTATTCAGGACTATCTTGTATCTGAACAACCATTACCTGTTTCTGATTGTTTTATTTGTTGACAGATCCCTATACTATGTCGCTGGTCAACCTTATACCGGCTGGGCAGTCTGTGACCTGTCAGGTATGTGTCTCTGTTCGGGGTCCTTTCCACCCTTTTGTTTGGCTCAAGTAGTTAAATTAGTAGCCCTAACACAGGCCTGCCTTTTTGCTGCAGGCCACAACGTTACTATCTACACAGACAGCCCCTATGCATTCGGGGTAGTTCATGATTATCTCACCTCTTGGACTAATAGGGGATACCTCACTTCATTCGGTACCCCCCTAAAAATGGGGGATATATTAAAAATTTGTTAGAAGCAATTCAAAAACCATCTAAAGTAACCGTAGTCAAAATCAAGGCACATACCAAAAAACAATGACCCTCTTTCTCTTGCAAGTGCAGCTGCAGATGAAGCTGCTAAAAAGGCTGCGACAATGCCCCAGGAAAACCTCCAAGTAGCAGCCGCCCAAATTCCTGATCAAAAACAAATGTCATTACCTGAGCTACAAGAGCAATGCACTAAAGAGGAAAAATGGACATGGATTGAAAATGCCTGTAAAATTGATGATGCCAACACTTGGGTCACAAAAGACCAACAGTTTGTAGGTCCTAGAGCAAATGTGACCCACCTCTGTGATCTTTATCGCCTGCCAACCCATCCAAACCCAAGATCTATTTTATATCACATACAGGGAAAAAGATGGTGGCCTAAAATGACAGCAGACAGACATGACTACTATTAACGGTGTCTTATATGCGCTAAATGTAATGAAGGCAAGATACTTAAAGTAGCAATGAGGCATCAGCTGCGACGCACAGGTCCTATGCAAAAAATCCAGATTGAACTCATAGGTCCCCTTACCACCTGTAAAAGGAAAGAAATACTGCCTGGTCATAATCGATCATTTTATCCAGTTGATTGAAGCTTTTTCCACCTTGAAAAATGATGCCAGTACAGTGGCCCAAATACTGGCTAACGAATTTTGCTTCCAATGGGGCTTACCATGCTCACTGAACTCAGACCAGGGAACCCATTTCACGGGGCGAATCATGAAGGAGGTTTACTCTGCCTTCTGCATTAAACGATGCTTGGCAAACTCCTCTATGTGCCTGCAAATCACCGATTCGTTTACCTTGGATGACATCCATCTACCCGGCCGTGTGTTCACTGGAATGACAACGGCTCCCTGGTGGTACAAAAACCTGTACCTGGACAATACACCGGTTCAATTGGCTAAGGAGCTACTATTCAAAGTGCTCCTTACTTCTGCTTTGGTCTCTGTCACCGTTCACAACACCATCATCAACGGCCACCTTCAAGTTCATCTCTCCAACCAAACTATTACTTGACTGGAGGATCCTGCTCTTAACATGTTCCACAGCCCCATCTCCTGCTGGACTATTTTACAAATAACAGCCGCCACTCTTCTATATTTGTGTTACTAATTTCTATTATCATGTGTGGTTATTTTAAAGACATGCTTAAAAATGTTACTATGCTTCTTTCCCTTGCCTCTGTCTCGCGCTTTCCATACCCCCTTCACCACCTCCAACCCATAGCCCTAAGGTAGACCATGAATATCAAAGTATTTAGGCATTGAGTATATCTTCCTTATGGGTTCAATTTGTCAAACAGGAGGGAACTGTAAGGCCTGAAGCAGTTTTCAGCTAGGCTGAAACCCACTTAACTAACGGGCAGGCATACCAGAGCCCCAAAGACAATGGCAAATGTAGATACCTAATAACTTGGAAGGCCAGATGTCCACTCAGTGATTCTGCCTCACAATGAGAAGGACACATTCTTTACACCCTCCTTTGGCATGTACCCTCCTATCTGCAGGGATCCTCCCTCTCCACCCTGACTACCCACCCCCCGCGCAAATGTAGTCACAGATCCTTTGATGGAATCAGAGTGTCTCTGGACATATGTTCTGTATCAGTCATTATCATTCATGTTCTTTCTGGGTTGAACAATGTCTATATTTGTAAGTGACTAGATAGAAGAAATGTCAATGGATTTTTAGTGCTAAAAAACCATATAGAAGTAACTCTTGTAATAACAGGAAGTTGCAGCTGTTTGAGACAGACTTCCCCGTGCCATGAATAAACCTCTTCAGTATGATCTTGTGTGGCCTGATTCTTGGGGAAAGAATCTTTCATGCTTCACAGAAATTTGCAACAGGGATGAAGAGTCTATAATTTGCTAGAACATCAAAAATGGACCAAATGTTTTGGTAAGTCTAAACACACTGAATGTCACTCAGAACTGCTAAGCACTGCACAGTTCTTCTTTGCTGTTCCCTCTCACAATGCAAAGGGAGAGCGAGATTTTTAACTGATGTAAAGCCAGTGAAGATAGGAAAGAAACATCTTGACTGAGTCACTGAGAGGGATCCTACTTGTACAATAGCCCTTCAGACACACATCTTGCAAAGCTTTCCATGGCTTCTCGATGAGCAACCAGCCACTGCTCAGACAGTTTTGCTCTACAAAGAACTATGCTTGGCACAACAGGAAGAAGAACAGTAAGAAAGGACTGACTGCACGTAAACAGGTACAGTTGAAATTGGATTTACATTTATTTTTGAGGCCGTTCCACTTGTTGTTATTTATAAAAGAAGAAAGAAACTGTACAATAGAAACTGGACCTCACCCCCCAAGGCTGTAACCCCCCCAGCAGCGTCCTATTTGGGAACTTTAAATATGGTAAACCAACCCAGGAGAGTGGGGTCTGTAGTCAATGAGCTGGCATGGGCTAGAGGTAAGTCACTGCCCTGTCTGCTCCCCAGGCCTCGCAGCCTGACGTCATCTCAAAGGGGGACAGACAGACACTCATGCAGGCACCAGTAATAAGTGTCAGCAACTCACTGGGAAGATCATGGTCCCTGAATGGGAACCGTGCACGATGAGATGGAGCCAGGCAGCATGAGATACCCTCCGGGTGTAGGCAGAACAAGAAACGCAGGCTGCCCAACCTGGAGGTGACATGCACAAACAATGCAGCTGTAAATCTCTCCCTACGGCCGGACAACAAGGCACAGGCAGCAATACCAGCAGCAAATGCCGTTTTCTTAGAACAGCGGTTCTCAGTCTCCAGGCACTTGCAGTACAATTAACCCACAGCTGCAGTCCAGCAGTGTGCTAAAAACCATGTAAAGATTGCCGCGCCAACTCCCTCACTCCGGGGTTCTAGCAGGGGCGGGGCCGGCTCAGGGGGAGACAGCGCCCCAGAGACATGCTGCAGTGCTCTCTGCCCTGCCTGTGGGGGAGGTGAGCATGTGCCGGGCTGCAGCACACCCTGGGATACCTGCAGCAGACAGCCCCCACCTGCCCATCCTCTGCTGGCCATGTCTGGATCTAGAGCTCACAGCCAGAGCAGGAGGCTGCCCTGTAAATCATCCTATTAAAATCTGTGCCATTCTTTATAAGCAACAGCTGGTGCAGGGTGGTAATTGTCCCATGGGCGTCTTCCCAGCTAGGGTCCCCCAGGACTCGGTGGGCGGGATAAGAAGCACAAGGAACAAACTTCTTCAGCAGCATTCCTGGCACAAGTCCCAATCCAGGACAGCTTCAATGTGGTCTTCAATCCACACCTTTGAATCGTACTGCATGCTGACTTGGAAAGCCAGAGACAATGCTGTGTTTGGCAGAGCGGTTCTGCAGTCTGCGCTCCAATGAACGCCGATCCCTCCTCCTGCACAATGGCTTGGGAGTCACCTACACTGGAATCGACATGAGCAAGCACTCGGAGAAGGAAAAACAGTTCCTAACATTTCATAACAGATGTTTCTTCGAGATGTGTTGCTCATCTCCATTCCAAGACACCCACCACCCGCCTACCCCTCTGTTGGAGATAGGTAGCAAGAAGGAACCGAGTGGGTGGAGGATTTGTAGGGACCCATATACCAGCGCCATGAGGGTGCGACTCCAGAAAGAACAAAACTCACCTGCGGATACCACTAGTGATAAAACCTTGCATTAGTGGTGCGTGTCGTTCACGCACACCTTCATTGGAAGGGACATGAGACATATACAGAGGAACATTTATAAAAGGTTAAAAACCGTTTTTTCACTGGCCTGGTTGATAAGTGATTCCCCACAGCCATATTTTATGGACAGTTGAAAATGGGACACGAATGCTGAGAGGCCAATGAAAACGATACAAGGAGACTCTCAAAGCTGTAGATTAAATAAAGTTCCCACAAGACTGGATTGGGGATTTTAGCAGGAGTTGTGGGGATTGTGGAGAGAGAGAATAGGGGTGCAGAACTGCACTGCACTAACTAGAGGAGGAGCGCACAGTGTGCAGGGCAGGGTGTGCATTATCCACACGAGAGTGGAGTGGAGTCCTGAAACAGGCAGGAATGCTGCTTGAGATAAACAAGTACGGCTGTACCTCTGGGTCCTTATATGGCCCTCCTCATTGCTGGTCGCCATATGGGCACCCCACAGTTAAAGGTTTTTTATCCTCACAACCCCCTGGGGCAGGGAAGTGTTCTCCCTATTTTACAGAGGGGAAACTGAGGCCCAGAGTAGAATATGAGATACATCCAAGGTCACACAGGAGATCTGTGTCCGAACCAGGAATTTACCAGGTCACGTGAGTTCCAGACCAGCGCATGATCCACTAGACCACAGGAGGAGCTTGCCAAAGGCGCAAGGGCAGAGGGCAGCAGAGTCCCATTGAATGTGGATGGACAATGGGCACCTGACTCACCACTGAACATCTCCCTGCACCCTCCCCACCCCAGTGACAGCCCGTGCAATTACTGTAGCTGGGATAAAGAGACAAAGGCCGTCAGGCCCCAGGTTTCAGGGAACGTGCTGATCAGTGAAGGGGGCTCAGGGACCTGCACTTCCCCATGGCAGGATATTGCACCTTGAGGGCTTTATGACTAAGCTGGGGCAATCTGTTACACAGTGTGGAAATCCTATGTTTGAAACAAGAATGCACAAGAGTCTGTCCTTGTGCACTTTGCTGTCTCACGGATTCAGCACAGGGGTCATCATCCGGGAGTAGCAGCAGATGCTCAGATTCTATGACAAAGAGCAGCAGCACAGAAATGCTGATAGATAAATGAGCACGTCTAAGCCTTGGCTCTTCTTTTCTCTCTGGGGTTTTAGCAGTGCAGGACAACTCTAGCAAGCGTGCAAGACTCAGTTTGCCCCGACAATCTGTCCCCTTGTTATTGGTTAATTATTACATCTCTCCCGTGGGAGACTCTTAGATGAAATTCTCCAGTGTCTATTTTCTGCTGTTCCCACTGCTCACGGAGTGCAGGGAATTCTCCCCAAGTCCTGGCCAACATGAGAGCCTGCAGGGACTGTACGGGGGAAACATAAAAGTTGCTGTCCAGCACTGTGAGTGTCAGACATGATCTTCGTACACTCATTCTCAGGTTGCAGTAGCAAGATTTCCTCTCTCGGCTGCATGGGATTTCAGTGAGTTGCCTGTTTCTGCAATAATGTTAGTGCTAAGGGCTCGGGAAGGGTTCAGGTCAAAAACAATCTGGGCAGAAATTCTCTAGCATGGAGACTTGAACTGTTTAATATTGTCTGAAACATGAATATATTTAAACCTGGAACTAAAGATTTATTGTAAGTTGTTTAGACAAATATGTTTTTAAGATAATTTCCTTTTCTCTTACTGTGTCCTGCTCTTTGTCTCACTATATTCACCGTTTTGGTCTCTATGTTTTTTTTTCTCAGGTTTGCTCAATTTTTCCATTCAGCAGCTTTACGGTCACGTTAAGATGTGTAGACAAATGCTTCTGCAGTGGGTGTCTATGATACCCGAGATTTCACAACACGAATGGGCCACGCAGAGTTTTACAGACTGGTCAGATTCTGCTCTCACATTCTGCCTTCAATGTCTCACTCCATATTGAGACTAGAGTCACTGAGAGCAAAATCAGGGGCCCCTGTGTTTTGAAATCCCCGTCTTTCATGCTTGGTCTCAGAGTGCTGCATAAACTGAAATCTTAAACACACATCTTAGAGGTTCAAAACAATTAAGGTGACAATTTTTTGGGGGCGGAGGGTGGCTGCTCTCTCTGTTGCCCTGCGTCTCTGGTTCCATAGCGGATGTCTCAGGGGGGTGTCTCAGGCTGTAATGTAATGTGGACACTGTAGTTGATTGTCTCCGACACCTTCCTCCATCCAGACCATCCCTCCTCCTGTGACCAACCCCACAACAGCCTTGTGGCAATTTCAGCAATTGCCAACATGGAAAAGCAACATCAGGAAGTTGTGTCTGGGTTTCTAACTGGCAGGAATATGCTAAAGCTTTGTGTTGTTTTGAGGAAGAGTTACTCGCACTGGCTCCTTTTAGAATCCACGTCCTCTCTCCCCTCCCCTTGGGTCTGTCCCCATTTCCTTCCCTGTACACGCTGAGCTGCTGCTGGGGTTCCCTTCACCCCCGGACACACTGTACAGGCTGCTCCTCCTCCGTTCCCCCTTTCCCCGGTGCAGGCAGACACAGAGTTTAACCCAGGCTGTGTAGATGTTTTATGAGCTGTCACTGTGTGGTGTGTCCAGCACCTGGTGTTGGTCCTGAGTGAGTGGGATCACTGTGCGGCAGTGCTGCGGTGGTGGGAGTAGGGAGGGGGGTACATGAACAGGGGGGCAGCACTGCTGAAATTCTGATTATTGGTCCCAGGCTGGGAGCTTTCCTGGCCCCGAGTGGGTCTGGGCAGGTCTCAGGGCCCTTTGCCCTGGTAAGCCAGAGAATTGCAGCCTGGGTGTCACAACCTTTACTCATTTTTGTTTCCAGTGTTTTTCACAGTCATTCAATGTTAATTACACATCTTCAGGCATTTCCCCAGTGGAAAAAATCCATTGATCTTTGCTCCTCAGCTGGTTCCGTCTCCCATCGGGTCTTACAGACTGTCTATAATTTCCTTCCCCCTCCCATGCTGCCCCATTTCCAACTCTACTCTGGGTGCCAGCGTCTTCTCCAGGCTTCCCAGTCACCCATGACCCCCACAACCGCTGAACCTGCCTCCCCCCCAAGTTCCCCACAACTCTTCCTCCTGATCCCTTGGCTAGGGGGGATCAGTGACAGTTTCTCTTCGGTGAGGAACGTCACACACACATTGGCAGATGCCAAAGCACCTGTGCTGTACTGCTGCTCTTGGTGCTCCCACACACACCACAACGTGCACTCAGAGCAGCCTGAAAGACCTTAGCTTTAGGAGTGTGGGTCTCTGGAACCAGAGGTGTTGCCTCAGCCGAGAGGCGGGGGTGACCGAACAAGAATGCGAACAAGGTTTCAACCGAAGAAATATTGCTCATTTATTTATTCATTAGTAAAGAACAAAGTACGTAGACATAACTAACACACACACAAAATCAGAAAAAGATACAAAGGCCCAATACTCAACCATGCATTTCTTATGGTGCACAATTCTATTACTTATTTTCTTATGCTTAAAGACAGATGGTCGCTTGTAAACTATATTTACAGACAGATGGTCATCTGTAAACTCCTTGTTACCTTATACAGACAGATGGTCATTTGTACAATTTCACTACTTATTGCCTCATGTTTACAGACAGATGGTCGCTTGCAAACTCTCTCTTATAGTACAAAATTCTATTACTTACTACCTCGTGCTTATGGACAGATGATCGCTTGTAAACTCCTAATTATCCTCGTGTAATTTGTTACGGGTGTACTCAGTACATAGGAGATAGTACTTCAGAGTCTCAAGTAATCATCTATTAATGGTTCAAGGAGATACCTGCTGTCAAGAAAATATCAGTCAGCCTGCATGGCTCTACAGAAGACTCTAGTGGACTGATCCTTTTTATCTAAAATCTGTCCAAGCTTGTCAGGGAAAGATTGACTCGCAAGTCTGAGATTCTAGCATCAGCCTGGAATCACCCTGATAATTCTCATTGGAGAAACTGAACAAACTCTGCACATAGACTATTTAGTCTTCATTCTTCTGGATCACTTCATCTACAACTGAAGCTGTGAATCAAAGGACTGAGACACATCCAGGTACTGGATGTACACCAGAGGGTCTATACAGGCCTGCAAACTCCACATTTCTACTAGAAACCTGATATATATGGACTTTCCAATCATTTTTATATATCTCATTGCTTTAATCATTTAACATTTCTCTTAACGTTTCTTTCTTTCCTTTTATAATAAACCTTTAGCTTTAGTTACTAAAGGATTGGCTGGCAGCATGGTATATTGGATAAGATCTAAATTTATATTGATCTGCTACTGTGGCTGACACTTTGCGGTCAAGAGAAACTTTTTGGTAAAGAGCATAGAGTATTAAATAACTTATCTCTTCACTGGACCTAGTGGATTATTGGGAACCAGAGACTGAAATGCATTAAAGGATGCTGTGTATATTTTATTTTAGCTTCTTGGTAACCAGTGTGGGGAATCAGACACACTGTTTGTGGCTGGTTGGGAAGTCTGACTTCAGTGTCACCCACCAGTGCTGGGAGAATCTGCTCTCCTTTTACAGCCTGCCCTGACCTTGAAATATTCAGGTGGCAACCCTAGACATGGGACGGGTCACACTTGGCTTAAACAATTTGGTGCCATCTGCAAAGTTTGCCAACTCACTGCTCATCCCCCTTTCTACATAGTTAGTAACAATTAAATATTTACTGTGATATTTGCTCTCAAGTGCATGATCCTCCTCACTCTGCTTCTCTCCCTTCACAGGTATCCTGAATATTACTGAGCCTGATCGATGCTTCACCCATCTAATGGCGACTCCCAACCTCACCCCCTCCGATACGTCAACATTCATCCTAAACGGCATCCCGGGGCTGGAAGCTGCCCACATCTGGATTTCCGTCCCTTTCTCTACATTCTATGTCATCAGCCTGTTGGGAAATTTCATGGTTCTGTTTGTTGTGACCAAAGAGGAGACACTGCACAAGCCCATGTACCTGCTGCTCTGCATGCTGGCGCTCACAGACATTGGTGGATCTACCTGTGTTGTGCCGAAGGCACTGTGCATATTTTGGTTCTGTTCCAAAGACATCACTGTGGATGGCTGCCTCACCCAGATGTTCTTCCTTAATGCAGTTGCTGCTATGCAATCAGCCGTCCTCGTGACAATGGCCTTCGATCGCTACGTCGCCATATGTGACCCTCTGAGATACGCCACCATCCTCACCAATTCACGAATCGCTAAGCTAGGGCTAGTGGGTTTGATACGAGCTGTTCTCTTGATTCTGCCACAGCCCCTGCTACTGCGGAGGCTGCCATTTTGCTCCAACCATGTTATCCCCCACACGTACTGCGAGCACATTGCTGTGGTGAAGATGTCATGTGGGGACACCAGAATCAACAGGACATACGGCCTGGGGATAACATTTGTGATCATCGGGTTAGACCTGACACTCATTGGCCTGTCTTACGGGCTGATCATCAGGGCCGTCCTCAGGATCTCCTCCAAGAAAGCCCACCGGAAAGCGCTCAACACCTGCACAGCCCACATCTGTGTGATGCTGGTGACTTATACTCCCTACCTCTTCTCCGCCCTGACACACAGGTTTGGTCAGGGCATTGCTGCTCATGTTCACATCCTCTTGGCCAACCTCTATCTCCTTGTGCCCCCCATGCTCAACCCTATCATTTATGGGGTAAAAAGCAAAGAGCTTCGTGACAAAGTGGGAAAATACATCTGCAGAATGTGATCGCCTGGGGCCACTGACTTTAAACCTGCGTGACAGGAGGGGGAAAGCATGTCTCCTTGTTAATCAAGGATGCTCTGTCCCAATTTGGCTAAGCTCAGCCTTGTGGCAGTTCACAGTCTGAGAAGTTCCTCACACCTAATGTCTTATCAAAGCATCACCAAGCACTGCTTTCCCCAACCATGGACCATGGACTTGGCCTTTCCATGACTTCCACACCACCAACGATGGTGGCTTCTCATATGCTCTCAGCCCTATTTGCCTTTAGTTTGGTTGCTGATTCTCACAATGCCTCACTCTCCTCCATCTTTGACTCTTTTGCCCCTCTCTGCCATCACAGGGACCCCAGCTCTGCCATCCATCAGGCCCCAACAATCCCTTCCAGTCCTGAGTCTCCCCAAATTGGTATCTCTGGAGCTTATTTAGCAGACACTTGGAGTTTTGCCTCCGCATCCTTTCTCACAATGACATGAAATCTGCCCTAAATTATCAGTTCATTTTGGGACACACATTGCACACAGACTGGGGTCAAAATAAACAAAAAGTCTATTTCATAGAAAATCACAGGTGCAAAGATGAAATAGTGAGAAAAAGCAAACAGAGATGATTTACACAGGAAACAAACAAAGACGCAACCTCAGGCTTTCCACATCTCTACTAGTCGAGTTCCCATTTCTAATGCAAGTGACCTGTTGTCTGTGAAGAGTTTCCCACGTGCCTTCCGTGAACAAGAGGATTCAATGTTTCCCAGACAGCACTCTACTTAGATAGTGCAGAGTGCCACAGTCTGACATTTTGGGCATCACCTAAACCAGTAAAGGGGTCTCTCACCACCTGCCTTGTAACCTTGGGGACATAACACGGTGCTGTTATGGCTCACGGCCCAGCACCAGTAACCAGCCCACAAGCATCATGGTGTCACCCTGGCTTCCAGCAGCCGACTTACTCCTTGCAGGGTGATGCCAATAGCCTCTGAAAATCTGTCTCCCTGAGTTCTGGAGCTGCCAGGCTGTTGTCATTCGCCGTTTCTAGTGTGAAACATCTGCCGACCCTCCAGCGGGGCACAAGTACCAGGACTGTGGCTCTCATTTTGATTGTCCGCTCAGAACTTTTTTCCTAATGTGGAGCAACTCCTGCTGGGGCTTGTAGCACAGCTTGGATTACATAAAAAAACCTGCGTCTCAAATGAAAGCTTTCCTTTGTTATTTGATGTAGAGACCAATGTGTTCATAAGAAAAGCTTTGTTTCAATACCTAGCTTGGGCTACTCTGAGGCTAGTTTTTAAGGGACTTTGAGCCATGGATGCAGTAGAAATCTGGCAGCCTTGCGTAGGGCAGAGGTAAGGAGAGAGCAGCCGCCCGAGTGGAACTGGGGGCAGAGCAGCAGCAGCCAGAACTGCAGGGGCCAGAGAAGCAGCCCAGAAGGCAGAGCTGTGCAGGAGGCAGAGCAGCAGCACTGAGCCAGAGCCAGGGAGACGGAGCAACCCAGACCAGCTGTGCCAACGGGGAGGCAGGGCTGATCTACAGCAGGGAGCTGCAGGGCCAGAGCTGGGATAGGAGGTGCCAGTCGAGCCACAAATAACATGGCAGCCGAGTGTGGTGAGCGGCTGGGGAGAGCAAGGTGGGGCCCTGGGCAGAGGGCCCAGCGCAGGGAGATGTTGCCAGACAAGAAGGCCTTGTAGGCTGGTCTTGAGAGGGGTGGGGGATACTGACCCCAATGGGGGCCAATGCTGGGGAGAAGAAGCCACTGACAATACTGCAGCTTTCTGACACTAGGAAGCTTTCCATCGGACCCTGTGTGAGCAGGGTTCTTGCTCAGTTTGAGGAACTGACGCTTCACTTTCAGACAGCCAAAGACAAAGACAAAGGAAGCAATTACAAGGCAAAGTGGGTGCTGAGGACTCATTGCGGAGAGGCCCACTGATGTAAAAGAGCAACTCCTAGAAAGTGTTCGTCAGAGCAATTCAGATGGATGAGTCCACAGATACATCAAATGCTGCACAGCTACTGGTGTGTATTCGCTTTGCTACAACCATAGATTTAAAAGAGGAATCTCTCTTTTGCTGTCCACTGCCAACACGGGCAACTGGGGAAGAGCTTTTGAAACTATTAAGTAATTTTGTTCGAGACACAGACCTTGACTGGGGACGTTGGTTTGGAATCTGCAGCGATAGAGCATGGTCCGTGACAGGATGGCATAGCCGGCTTGTAACGAGGCTGCAGGAAGTGGCCCCTACAGCAACCTGGGATCATTGTATGATCCACAGACAGGCATTGGCTGCATAGACGATGCCAGAGGAGCTCGGCCATGTTCTGTCAGCTGCAGTAAAAAAGACAAACTTTATAAAGTCGCGCCTGGTTAATTCAAGGGTTTTTGCCATTTTCTGTGAGCAGATGGGAGCAAACTTCACACAGTTGTTGTTACATGCAGAAGTTCCTTGGCTGTCCAGGGCAAGGTGCTGACAAATCTCTGTGAACTGCATGAAGCCGTCCATATTTTTCTTGCCAATAACATGAATATGGCAGCCAGATATGACAACAAGGATATCCAGTGAGTGTCACTGACACACTTTACAAGTGGAGAGCTACTCAATTCTCTAAAAAATGTCATTTCAGGGGTGAGATGTGAATGTTTTCATTGCTAACAATCATTAGCAACATGAACTGTGGTCTTCACGCGTGCAGCAGAGATCTCTTTGCATCTTTTCAACACTGGAGGATGTTGTGTGACCACGCAGTGATCTGTCAGTTGACACTGACCTTCAGCAGAACTCTGTACATGAGTGGTGTGGGCAGGAACACGTAGAAAAGATGGTCCTTCCAAGGGAGAAGGAATACGTCTGCAATGAGCCCAGGCTTTGGGTCCGGAATGAGCAAAACAGCAAACACTTCCTCTTGTGCCTTGTTATGAACAAGCTTGTATGGGAAACACCCCATCTTTGGAAGATGTTCCTGATGGTGTCCGGGTGAATGGACCACTCATTTTTGGAGAAGGATCTTCTGAAATGATCCACTAGCTCATTCTGTGTGCCCGGAAGACAAGAAGACTCAAGATGGATTGAGGGGTCACACAGAATTCTCACAGGCAGAGGGCTTCCTGGCACTAGGGAGAGGAGCATGCTCCACGCTGTCTGTTTATTTAGGACATTGTTGTGGTGTTGTCTGTAAGAACCAACATGCATTTGTCCTCAGTGGCTCTGGAAAGATTGACAGGAAAGCCACACCACTCGGAGCTCTCTGACATTGATATGCAACAAGAGCTCCGCTTCGCACCACAGACAAGGCATCCGTAACTATGGGGCCATATGCCATAGGTGTTTCAGGCACTGTCTTGCGTGAAGGTAGCATGGTTTCTGTGACCTTCTATGATAGTTCCCCTGGCCCAAAGCCAGGTCTCTGAAAGGAAGGCTCTAGCCTGGACTTAGCTTTGGAGGAACCTACTCTACAGCTCCCACATTTAGGGACGTTCGCACCCTCTGGATTAGAAGGTGCTCATGAGAAGGGTCCCTGAAGAGCGATGGAGAGGGAGGGTGGGAAGGAGGGGATCAACTGACCTGTAGGGAGTATCCCCATCCTATCATGATTAGCATCCTAGTGTCTGAAGTAATATGGGCCAGCCCTCTATAGAAGTCGGATAACCAGTCCAAAAACACAGGGGGATTAGATCCAGTTACTGTTGTGGTGTGCTATCCTCAGTCACACCTACAAATGGTCTGATTTCACCCGAATGATTGTCTCATGGGCCCGGGCCTGTGAGTTTAGGACGGACAAGGCCTTCTCTTATAGCTCCTGCCACATATCAAAGTATAGTTGTGCCTCAGTGGAAACTGGTAAAAGTGACGTAAGGTTCGTGGTCTTTTATCACTATTGACTTTTATCCTATTGCATTGTTTTGTATAACAAAATTAAAAGTGTCTAAGGCACCTTAAGTTCAAACACAGTATCCTTTTTTTCTGCATTTCAGTGCATTTCAGTGGCAGGTGACTTCTGTATACGTTTTGTAAATCGAATCTCAAAGTATGTGAATCACGTTATGATCCTTTGAGATCAAAGGCAGGAGTTAAATCAACGTCACTCATTATCAGCTCACAACCATGCTACACAGACAGTTGGGACAGGATGTGCAGAACACTTTGAAAACGCACGTTCAATGCCTTTGCCTTTCCAACTTTATCCATATGCTTATTATTTACACTGGCAGCAGAAGTTCCTGGAGGTACAACAGCGCCTATGCCCCAAAATCATGGAATCATAGAATATTAGCATTGGATGGGAACCCACCAGGTCATCTAGTCCAACCCCCTGCTCAAAGTAGCAACAATCCTAACTAAACCATCCCAGCCAGAGCTTTCTGAAACCACACCATAAAAACCTCTCAGGATAGAGATTGCACCACTCCCCTAGGTAACCCATTCCAGTGCTTCCCCACACTTCTAGGGAAAACGTTTCTCCTAATATCCAACCTACACCTCCCTCACTGCAACTTGAGACCATTGCTCCTAGTTCTGTCATCTGCCAGCACTGAGAACAGCCTAGATCCATTCTCCCTGGAACCCCCTTTCAGGTAGTTAAAGGCTGCTATCAAATCCCCTCTCATTCTTTTCTGCAGTCTGAACAAGCCTAGTTCCCTCAGCCTCTCCTCATAAGTCATGTGCTCCAGCCCCATAATCATTTTTGTTGTCCTCCCCTGGGTTCTGTCCAATTTGTCCACATCATTTCTGTAGTGGAGGGCCCAGAACTGGACACAATACTCCAAATGTGGCCTCACCAGTGCCGAATAGAGGGGAATAATCACTTCCCTCAATCTGCTGGCAATGTTCCGACAAATTGAGCCCAATATTCCATTAGCCTTTTTGGCAACAAGGGTTCATTGTCCACTATGAATCCCAGGTCCTTTTCTGCTGAACTGCTGCCTAGCCAGGCGGTCCCCAGTCTGTAGCAGTGCCTGGGATTCTTCCACCCTAAGTGCAGAAGTCTGCACTTGTCGTTGTTGAACCTCATCAGATTTGGTTTGGCCCTACCTTCCAATTTTTCGAGGTCACACTGTATCCTATCCCTACCCTCCTGCGTATTTACCATTTCCCCGAGTTTAGTGTCATCTGCGAACTTCCTGAGGGTACAATCCACCCCATCTTCTAGATCATTAATGAAGATGTTGAACAAAACTGTTCACTTCTTAGGTCACTGCATCCAACACAAAGGTGTTTGCTACAAATCAAATTCAACAAAATAAAGCAAACTCGGGAGGACCTTTTAAGTTTAGCTGGCAGTCAGCCCACTCACTGTGTAGCTCTGTCAGGGTGTTCAACACTGCACTTGCAAACAGATGATAGACGGCTCTTTCTGACAAGCCATTTCTGCTCCGCATCTTGAATAAACATGCACACCGCTGTTAGGGCATGCCGGGAATTGCAGTTCTAATCAGGGGCTGCATAGCCCCAGCCACACGGCCCTCAAGGAGACAAATAACAAACACACCAAACTGTGCTTTCCTTCCCAGCACAGGATCCACAGCTACTCCTCATACTCCCCTGTCCTCTCCCCCTGCTCTAGATTTCAGAGAATCCACATGGGAGAGTAGCCCAGGAATAACTGTTTCTGAGTTGTCTCACATCTTAGGAAGCTGCAAAAGATGTGATTTAGAAATGGAATGAGTTTATCTTTCTGTCCACTTTAAAAGAGAGCCCTAATGCTTATTTTAATTCTTTTGTCATGGCTCTCTCTCTCTCTCTTCTACCTTCTCTGCAGTGTACTTTTTTTCCAAGCAGTTTAACTTTTCTCTGTGTCCGTGTTCTGCATTGCACATACATCCCCATGCCTCTTTCTCAGGCCTTGGAAACATAGAGGGGCTGCAGGAATCTACACTTGAACACACTAATAACTGGGTCCCTGACCCTGCGGTCACTAGAATCTCCATTTTCTTTTCCACTCCAACAAACACAAACTGCCCTTTTTTTCTCGTGGATTCATTTTTTTTCCATTTTAAAATAAATTAATTGCATAACAATGGCGTTTGAATGAAAATGGTTTGATCCATTAACCATTTCAGTAGCTTTACTATGAATGTATAAATATGTTCAGAACTGGATTGCAATGGGATACACTGATTTCATGTAAATAAATCCTACAATTTCAACAGAACCTTCTGCAGATAAACAGGATATGGTAAAAGGAACCGTTTTAAATCACTAGATCGGGGCTCCCCCTATGGGGAGGGTCGTCTTCCCCCTGGCAATCTGGGCAAGACCCAGGGTGTTGATCTCATTCAGTACAGAGCAGAGATCCCCTCCCGCCACCACAAGGGCTTCCCTGGTAGCAGCCGAGGGGACGGCTGCCGCAGTGCCAAGGGGGGGCCCAGGTAACAAAGGGAAGGGGGGATTCCCGCCGGGGCCCCCTCGAGAGGGACTCTAGAGAGAGATGGTGCAGCCCACATCTGCGACCTTGGCTGCCTCAGCCGGTGCCGCCCGCTGGGCCCCAGCACAGGGCGTAGAGAAGGGCCCATCACCAGCAGCCCCCTGCATGGTCTTACAGGGACTCCCCCAGCCCCACACGGCAAGGGCGGAGGCTGGGCTTGAGCCTTGCACGTGCCGCGCTTGCCCTGCACAAGCACCCGGTGTAGGGCTGGTCAGAGGGGGCAGGACCGGGGGGCAAGGGCACAGGTGTGGGGCTCGGGAAGGCAGGGGCAGGGCAGTGGGGAGGGAGAGGACTCCCCCTGGGGCAAGCCCCCATCGGTGCCCAAAAATGCCAGCCCTGGCTCCCTCTGCTCTGCAGGACCGACAGGACCTACCCGCTCGTCTGGGTGCTGTGGGGGGCCAACCTCAGGGCCGGAGCAGAGGTGACATCATGTGACAGAGGAGGAGGGGCGGCTCTAGGGACTGGACAGCTAGGGTCACCGCCACTGACTTGGCCGGCGCCTCCTGGGTCTTGGGGGTCCCAGGCATCCTGCCATGCCGGGCCAGGACATCACCTGACAGAGATAGCACCGAGCCTCCCCGCCGAGTAGAGGAGCCGGTACTGAGCCCCTAGATGGGGCACCAGAAACGGCCCCTCAACTGCCTCACCGTCATGTGTAGGCCTTGCAGCTGAGGGGAATAGGGTTAATCACTCAGAGGGGCTTCCCCAGGGTGAAGAGGAGAGGCAGAAGGACAGCACTGGGGAGGAAGGGCAGGACAGAGGTGAGCACCACCCGTACACCCAGCTCCTCAAGGGATTTCCCCCAAGGCAGCAGACAGCACTGCTCCCCACAGGGGGAACCACAGAGGGAAACCCAGGTACAACTTGGGGACAGGACTGATACAGCTCCTCCCTAGGGCTGCACCACCACAACTACAGCCCTGCTGCAGGAGCCAAGGTGAGGTACTCTGCCGGGATCTAGGTGGTCAGATTTAACATGCCTGCCCCCTCCATGGGTGGGAGGGGCATTCCTCAGGCCCAAACCACGGCCCACTCCCAACACGCTAGGACGGAGATGCTCATAGAATATTAGAGTTGGAAGGGACCTCAGGAGGTGTCTAGTCCAACACCCTGCTCAAAGCAGGACCAATCCCAGCTAAAACATCCTGATCATGCTGCGGGGAGAAGCAAAAAGACTCATCCAGCATGGGGCAGATTAACCCCAGGTCTGTCTCGCCAGAGGAGGCAGCCCTGACCTGGCAAGATGGAGAGGGAGCTTTGCCACAGCAGCAAGTGTCCAGCTGGGACCAAAGACTTTAGGTTCTGGGGGTCCCCAGAAGAGTCCCCAACCCCAGCACCAAAGGTTTCATGTTGTTCTGCACGTCCTGTCCCAAATGTCTGTGCAGGGGGGCTGTGAGTTTGAGACAGCTGTATGAATATGCAGACCCACAGTTAATTTAGGAGGGATCAGATTAGAATGGTTCATGCTTCAGGGCATATACTGAGCACCACCTGGGGTCAGGAAGGAATCCTGCTCCCTCTCCATGGGGTAATATTGCATTATTTGGTGTATGACAACTGCTTATGGTCCTCCTCCAGAGTATTCAACACTGAGAGCTTTGAGAGGCAGGATACCAGCTCAAATGTGTGAATGCTCAGAACTAGGATGGGAAATCCCCATGTTCTTATGTTTAAGGCTTGCTGTGTTTGAGTGGCCGGTAACCTCCTCAGTGCAGATCATTTATAAAAATGGAAAAAGAAAACACCTGTCAGTCAGTGCTCTCTGAAGCCCATCACTCTGGAATTCCACATTATGCCAGCTCAGCTGCAATTCCATCCTCTGGTTTATTTCTTTTAACATCCTGTATACCAGGGGTTCTCAACCACCAGTGGTACGCGGAAGACGGCTCAGTGGTACGCGAGGCAAAACTCGCCGCCGATACCGCCGCCAAATCCCCCCCTTGCTGCCGCCGAGAGAGCCCGCCGCCGCCGAATCCCCCCCTTGCTGCCGCCGAGAAACCTCGCTGCCGCCGAAGCTTTCCCCCCGCTGCCACCGAAAAAGTCCTCTGCCGCCGAATTGTCCCCCCCGCCGTGAAACGCGCCTGCTGCCGATTCCCTGCCATTTGCCGCCGCAGGGAAACCGCACCACCGCCGACCACTCGCCCCTTGCTGCCGAAAGTGCCGTCCTCTGTGCCACCGAAAACCATGAAACGGCGGCAGGGCTTCTGCGGAGTACATCGATCCCTCCATGCGACCCCGCCATTTTACTGAGTCCTAATCGGGCCAGGCACAGTCAGGTGAAGCGGTACTTGACCTGAGTGTACCTGACCCAAGTGGTACTCTGTAAAAAAAGGTTGAGAACCGCTGCTGTATCCAGTTATTTTCATGTGAACAATAAAGATGCATTGTTTCAGGCTGCATATTTTCAAAGTTCACTGTTGTTGCATGACTTTCTGGGGTAGCCCTCTTGCATTTCCTCGCCTCATCAGTGCTGTATCTCATTTCAAATTTCAGCTAATGATATAACTTAGAATCCTAGAATATTGGGGTTAGAATCATAGACTCCTATAAGATTAGGGTTGGAAGGGTTCCCAGGAGGTCATCTAATCCAATCCCTTCTGAAAGCAGGCCCAACTGCAAATACATCATCCCACTCTGGGGTTTCTCATGCTGTGTCTTGAAAAAATCTAGGATGGAGATTCCACTATCTCCCTAGGTAACCCATTCCAGTGCTTCACCACCCTCCTAGTGAAATTTTTTTTCCTAAAGTCCAACCTGGACCTTCCCCACTGTAACTTGAGACCGTTGCTTCTTGTTCTGTCATCAACTATCACTGAGAACAGGCTAGCCCCATCCTCCCTGGAACCTCCTTTCAGGTAGTTGAAGGCTGCTACCAAATCCCCCCTCATTCTTCTCTTCTATACATGAAAGAATCCCAGATCTCTCAGCCAATCCTCATAAGTCATTTGTTCCAGCCCCCAATCATCTTTGTTGCCCTCTGCTGGACCCTCTCCAATTTATCCACATCCTTTCCTCATAAGTCCTGTGCTCCAGCCCCCTCATCATTTTTGTTGCCTTGATGAGTCAATGAGCCTAACAGGGAAGCCCCGTCTGTATCTTATCCAAGGTCCCCTAAGGTAGGCTGTGACCTCATTCAGCGCCTTTCTCTTTGAAGTTATAGTTGCTAAACCTTGAAAGCTCTGCACTTTGTGCCTTCCTAAACTCACTGCCGTGTTCTCTGGCTCTTCTCAAAATCTGCTTGCTTTGCTCAAAGTAGTGTAGTGCCAGAATCACGTCTGTTTCTATTGGGTGGCAGCATACAATGCTCTGAACACTATCAATATTTTTTTCTAAGTCGTCTCTCATCTTTAGGAAGGTACAGAAGACAGGCTTTAGAAATGGAATGGGTTCTTTTTGTCTCCAGTTTAAAGGAGAGCCCTAAACCTTATGTTAATTCTTCTGTTATGGCTGTCTCTCTCTCTCTCTTTCTACCTTACCTCAGGGCAGGCAGGTACCTCATCCCAGCAGCCAGCCAAGATCTCTTTCCTCCTCCCGCAGTTCCTGCCAGCAGCTGCTATGTCCCTGCTCTTGTAGTTCCTTTGTCCAGCCAGGAGTACCATTCTTTCTCCTCTGCCTCCATGCAGCAACTGACTTAGCTTAGGTACTGCAGCTCCTTCTAGTGGGGCCTGCTGTGTTCTGATTGGCTGCTACCTGCAACCTCTCCCTGATTGGTTGTTTTCCCCACAGCCACTCTAGGCAGCCAAGAGGACTCACCTCTACTGCTCTTTCTGCGGCAGCAGGTGGTAGGACCATGAGGCCTCCCTGGGGGGCTTTTAGGGCATGGTACACCCCGACACAAGGAGAGACTTCAGAGACTGACAAGGGTGGGAAGGAACTTCCATAATCCTGACAGCCCCAGACTGGTCTCATCACCACCATTCTGGGTCTTTCAGTGGAGACTCAATCAGCCTGGCCCCGGTCCCAGATCTGATTACTCGGTTCCACGGTTGTGTACATCACCCGAACCTCGAATCCCTGCATCTCATGGCATGGAATCTCCATAGCTGAACTCCTTAGAGTTGACATGCTCTGGACCCACTAAAGAGTTCCTTCTAGAGAGTAGAAAACCATCCAGTAGAGTGATGTATCTGGAAAAGTGGAGGAGGTTCTCGATCTGGCCTGTGCAGAAAGATGTTTTGCCCCTGAAGTCATGTACACCATTCATCCTGGACTACCTACTACACCTAAAATAGCATGGGCTATCAGTGTCATCTATCAGAGTCCCTAGCAGTGGTGTGCATTTTTATCGATGAGGGGGAGCAGACATGGCATGTCAGAAAGAGCAATCTGCCATCTGTGTGCAACTGCAGTGTGAAACACCCTGACAGAGCTACACACTGAGTGGGGTGAGTGCCAGGATAAACTTAAATGTTTCTCCAGTGTTTGATTTATTTGGTTGAATTTGATTGGTAGCAAACACCTTTGACTTGGATGAAGTGACCTTAGAAGTAGAGAGTTTTGTTCATCTTCAATAATGATGTGGTGAATGGATTGGATTGCACTCTCAGCAAGTTTGCAGATGACACTAAGCTGTGGGCAGTGGTAGATACACTGAAGGACAGAAATAAGATACAGCATGACCTTGACAAATTGGAGGATTGGGCCAAAACAAATCAGATGAGGTTGAACAAGGACATGTGCCGAGTCCTGCAAATAGGACAGAAGGATCTCATGCCTGGGGACCGACGGGCTAAGCAGCAGTGCTGCAGAAAAAGATCTGGTGGATAGAGTGGACAAGAAGCTGGATATGAGTCAACAGTATGTCCTTGTCCTATGTCCTTGTTGCCAAGAAGGCTAACAGCATATTGAGCTGCATTAGTAGCAGCATTGCCAACAGATTGAGGGAAATGATTATTCCCCTTTATTCGGCACTGGTAAGGCCACAGTTGGAGTACTGTGTCCAGTCTTGGGCCCCCCACTACTGGCAGGATGTGGAGAAACTCTCATTTCCTCTAGCCTGCCAACATTCATCCTAAACAGCATCCCAGGGCTGGAAGCTGCCCACATCTGGATTTCTATCCCTTTCTCTACATTCTACATCATCAGCCTGTTGGGAAATTTCACAGTTCTGTTTGTTGTCGGCAAAGAGCAGACCCTGCACAAGCCCATGTATCTGCTGCTCTCCATGCTGGCACTCACAGACATCGGCGAGTCTACCTGCGTCATGCCAAAGGCACTGTGCATATTTTGGTTTGGTTTCAAAGGCATCACTGTGGATGGCTACCTCACCCAGATGTTCTTCCTTAACGCGGTTGATAAGAACCTCTTGTCTTATCACTCCATCACCAAGCACTGCTCTCTCCGTAGCTAAGTTCCATCTCTTTGATGATCACCTGATCTCTTTCTGAGTCACGTGTCATCCCCCACCCCCATATACCCCATCACTTGGCCTTTCCATCACTTCCAGACCAAGAGCTCTGATGGCTTCTCATCTGCTCACAGCCGTTTTTTCCATCGGTATGGTTGTTGATTCTCACCATTCCTCACGCCTGGTCTACACTTCCAAGTTAGGTCAACCACATAATGTGTGTGTCTGCACTGGGAGCTCCGTTCAGCTGACCAAAATCACAGTAAAAATTGACCTAATAAAGTCATCTTCGCAAGAAGGGTAGCACTGAAGTCGAATTGGATAAGTCGAATTAACGGCAGTGTAGGCGGAACTCTGCATAAATTGACATAATTGGCCTCCAGAAGGTATCCCACAATGCTCTGCTGTGACCACTCTAGACATTTGCACTCAGCTGTAGTGCGGCCTTGTACACAGGAAACAGCCCCTCCCCTGGTGAAGCTCCTGGAAATTTTGAATTTCCATTTCCTGTTTGCTCAGCGTGGGGAGAGGTTGCCAGCAGAAATGACCATGGCAACTGCACGCCCCGAACACGCTCCAGCCTGCAGTAGACCTGCGGGATTGGATCTCATCGGTCTGTGGGGAGAAGAGTCTGTTCTGGCTCAGCTCCGATCCAACATTGACGCGTTAAGATCTGAGGCAAGAGTAGCAGAAAATAAGGGAGCTGAACATAGCGCTTTTATGAGGAGCTGCATGCGATTTTCAGCAGTGACCCTATCACCGCCCCCGACGCAGCGTGTAGGCCCCACCACTGTGATATAGGACTGAACTAGAGCAGGCCTGAACCTTGGGTTCTATGTGAAGCGTAAAGGTTAATCCTTACACTGAGAAAGAGAACAAAACTAGCATTATAGATAATTAACTGAAGTAAGAACATCCTGTCTAAACATTCTGTGATTTAACATTTATGACACATTGAGGCCTGTGCTGTTTGTTACATCCCTGAGTGAATGTTTGGGAACATCCGGAAATCTGATTGTGATAATTTACAATTGCAGTGAAATGCCCAATGCGTATCAGGAATGTGTTTGAGGTGTAAATCAGGGGGCAATGAGGGAACAAATAAGATTTAAGATTTCTGTATATGTATTTCTTTTTAGTAAAATGGTGTTAGTAAAACTGGTGTAGGTATAAGGATTTCTATTAAGTTAATGAATAAGGTAAAGACAACAATGTTATTAACGAAATAGAATAAGAATTCAATGATTTTTAGTAAGTATGAATGAGAAATTGTAGGAAGGCACTCTGGCCTTCCCCGGAGCCTGGACTCGACAAGTCTGCCCAGCAACAGAGAGACCGGGCTGTGATAGGGCCGGCAGGCCAGTCTGCCCGGCAACCAAAAGGCCGGGCCATGATAGGACCGCCCGCCCAACCCAACCAGCAACCACGGGGCAGTATAAAAGGCAGGCCCCGGGGCTCAGTAGGAGAAAGACTGCCGTCGGAGGCAGATGTGCTGCCCCACCGGCTGAGGCCTAGGCCGGAATGGAGCCGAGCCGACACCAGGGTCGCTCGCCTTCCAGAGCAGAGACCACAACCATTCCCCGATCCTGCCTCAGGGCCTGGGAACTGGGTAGGGCCTTCGGGTAGCTGGACCAGGCCACAGAACCCCGAGACTGGACCGAGACCCCTGAGCAACCCGGATGGGAGATACCTGCCGAGGCCGGACAGGACCTGGAGGAGCTTCCTGACGCTGAGCCCCCACAGACAGGACAGGACCTGGACGAGCTGCTGGAGGCTGAGCCATCCCACGATCCCTGTGTCCTGGAGGAGCTGCAACTTGCAGAGGAGCTCCCTGCCTTGCCACCTGTGGACGAGGAGGGACTGGTGGGCCTACCCGGGAGCGAGTACCCCAGTGACCCCCGAGGACCCTGATGAGACAGGTACCTGGGGATATGGGGAGGAAGTGGCCCAGGGACAGCCATAGCCGTGGCTGAGACAGGGGCAAGCCCCGTCGGCGTGTTGCAGCAGGAGCCCCGCTGACTCAGTGGCAACGCCTTTGCCACTGCTAGGGACCTGGGCTGGGATGCAGTGGAGATGTGTGGGCCTGCATCCCCCTCCCCCCTTCCCTCACCACCCTGGGAGAGCCTCCTCCTCCCTACCACTCCAGAGAGCAGATCCACTGCTGGCTTGCCCTGCCTAAGGGCCGGGGCGATAGACTGCTTGACAGTTCACCCTGCCTGAGGGCTGGACTACAACTCATACGGAGACGCTGTTCCCCATTTAGGAAGGCGCTGTGGCCTTCCCCAGAGTCTGGACCCAAGGAAGGGCCGCAGCGACTGGGCCGGATCGGACGGCCATCTAACAGGAATGAATGCAGTTCAAATGTTGAGATAAGACGGCAAGGAAATAATTGCTGAGGCAGTGCTCTCAGCCTCGAAGGCAGGAGGGAGAGAAGATGAGATATCTTTGTTTTAAGAACTTTTACAACTCAGATGTCCAAAAATCTGATAACCCCAGAAGACAAAGGAATAACACCCAAGGACAAAGTGTGAAACAGGAATGAAGGAATGATGAGAAAGCTGTCACACTTACATCTTCAAACGTAATTGATGATTGCATCAAACAAGGAGGCTATCTGATGTGACAAGATCCATAGACCCGAATGGGGATGGATTAATATAAAAATGGGAAGAAGAAACCTGGACTTTAGGTTCATTCTGCATACCCCAAGGAGCATCGTGTTGCGACCGACGAGAGCCTGGCTCCAACCTCGTCCCTGCACCACTTGGCCATGAGAGTGTGTTTTAGGCAATTGTTTTCTTTTGAACTGTTTTTCTTTTCTGTATTCATAACAAATGCAGCATACTGCCTTATCCCCTGAATAAGATCCTGCTGTTTATTTTATAAGTATAACAAGCGTAGATACGTTGGAGTAATCCAAGTCCAGGATGCATGATGATGAGTCTGGGGATGAGGATGAGGAGAACAGGGGCCAGGAGAGTGCAGTTTACATTCTCCCAGAAACTCAGGCACTCTTAGTTACCCTTGATCAGCCCAGCCCGACACAGGAAAGCGTGACTGACCGAGATGCCGGGGAAGGCACATCTGGTGAGTAAGTAATGCAAACAACATTTCTGAGGTTAAAGCCCTTTTCCAGGCTCAGGTTGAAGAGAGAAAAATTACTGTGTGGTGCTGTGGGGATGGGGCTTCCTTGTTGTTGGTCCACTTAAGCAGAGGGTTGCCCCCAGAAAAGACTATTTATGTGTACAGGGATGGCCCAAGAATCCTCCATGGATATCTCCAGGAAACTTTCATGTAGGTGCTCTGCAATCCTTTGTAGGAGGTTTCTGGGGAGAGTGGCCTTATTTCTTCTAAGACAATATGACACTTTCCCCTGCCACTCTGTTACTAAATGTGCAGGCATCATCGCGGAACACAGCACAGCAACATAAGGGCCAGGCATGTACCCAGAGACAATCCAGAGGGACTCTGTCCTGCCGCTGCTGTTCCTGCAGCTAAACCAGACGCCTCAACATGTCTCATTGATCCCTCATTATACACAGCAGCTCGTCTTGTGTTGCATGCTCATGCTCCTGGGTTGCTTTCCTGTTCTCCATGCCCATGTTCAGTTTTTCAGACAAAGAAATCCTACAGGCTCTTAGCTCTTTGTCAGCAGTTGCGGAAACATTAATTATCTCATTGATCATGTCATCCTGAGTCCTTTTTTTCTACCTTCTAATCTGTGAAAGCTGCTCAGCAGGAGTGGAGGATGCATTGCAGACCACTCTGTCAACTGTAAGGCAAGCAGAGCACAAGTTACCCATTGTTAGCTAGTCCCATAGATGAAAAGCAATGTTGCAATGTAAAAAGAACTCCCCTTATTATTCTCAAGTGAACACTAGCTCCACATACCAGTCACTACCAATTGCACAGATCAGTGTGGCATCCCAGCAATGTTGGGTCAGAGGCTGGAGCATCCAGTTTGGGAAATTTCCAGAGCACTGTGTATGCTGCAGAAGTCCGCACTTCCCCAGCCAATAGGACTGTTTGGCTCTGTTTATCTTCTCCAAATTAAGTTTATAAGGAGACGGTCGTAGGGTTTTAGCAGGGTGCAGTACATGCTACACTCGACACTAGTTGAGGGGAGCAGGAAGAGGCAGCAGCCTTGATAACAACAGGGAATGTGCGGGCTTTGTGTTTGCACAGACAACCATGGTTTTGTATCCCCTCCCAGCCCCACTATAATGCTTGCCAATTGTATTTTTCTTTCCCTCCACTTTTAAGGATGATAAATAAAATTTAACTTATTTGAAATTCTTGACTCTTTATTTATTACAAGCAAGGGGATGAGTGGTGAGGGAAGGGGAGGTGCAGGAGCAGTGCTTGAAGGGTGGGGGATGGGATGGGAAGACACAGCACAGATAAGTGATGCACATTACTGTGCCCCATTACAAAAATGGGTTTTCAATGCTTCCCTGAGCTGCAGAGCTGTCAGTGTTGCACTGATATCTGGCTGCTCAAAGTTTCCAGCCAGCCTATCTGCCTCCATGACCCAACCCAAGGGAAACTTCTCCCCCTTTGTCTCACAGACCTTATGGAGCACACAGAGATAATTATTGGGATGTTGCTTTCACTCAGGTCTAACCTAGTGAGCAAACTGCACCAGCAAGCCTTTAAATGTCCAAAGCTACATTCCACCACCATTCTGCACCTGCTGAGCCTATTATTGAACCGCTCCTTATTGCTATCCAGGTGCCCGGTGTACGGCTTCATTAGCCAGGGGAGCACGGGGTAGGCAGTGTCTCCCAGGATCATGGTTTTGTGTTTCATCCCAGCCCCACTATAATGCTTGTCAATTGTTAAGGTATATTTTTTTCCCTCCACTGTTAAGGATAATAAATAGAATTTAAGTTCTTTAAAATTCTTGACTCTTTATTTATTACAAGCAAGGGGATGAGTGGTGAGGGAAGGGGAGGTGCAGGAACAGTGCTTGAAGGGTGGGGGAT
The DNA here is from genome assembly GCF_026122565.2 of Emydura macquarii macquarii. Classification (NCBI taxonomy): domain Eukaryota; kingdom Metazoa; phylum Chordata; order Testudines; family Chelidae; genus Emydura; species Emydura macquarii. Next base: position 153,282 of record NW_027130634.1, read on the forward strand.
GGGGTGGGAAGGCACAGCAGAGATAAGTGATGCACATTACTGTGCTCCAGTACAAAAATGGGTTTTCAATGCTTCCCTGAGCTGCAGAGCTCTCAGCGTTGCACTGGTATCTGGCTTCTCAAAGTTTGTGGCCAGTCTATCTGTCTCCACGACCCAACTGAAGGGAAACATCTCCCCCTTTGTCTCACAGACCTTATGGAGCGCACAGCAGGCAGAGATAACTATTGGGATGTTGCTTTCAGTCCTGCAGCCACTGTCTCACCCTGTGATGCAACTGCGCCAGCGTGCCTTTAAATGTCCAAAGCCACATTCCACCACCATTCTGCACCTGCTGAGCCTACTATTGAACTATCCTTAGCAGGGTGGCTATCCAAGTTCCCGGTGTACAGCTTCATTAGCCAGGGGAGCACGGTCATGAGGCAGTGTCTCCCAGGAAGTGTCTCCCAGGATCACTTTTGGCATTTCAACATCACCAATGCAAAAAATATTTGTTGTTTTTTGGCCAGGGAAGAAAATCTCTGATTGCATCTTTTTTAACAGACCTGAATTCCTAATGATACACGTGTCATTCACCTTTCAAGACCACCCCACTTTGATGTCGCAGAAGTGTCCCCTGTGATCCACAAGGGCCTGCAACACCATGGAAAAGAATCCCTTTTAGTTTATGTATTCTGTGGCAAGGTAATCCGGTGCTAAGATAGGGATATGCGTGCCATATATCACCCCACCACAATTTGGGAACCCCATTGCAGCAAACCCGTCCATTATGTCCTGCACGTTTCCAAAGTCATTACCCTTCTTAGCAGAAGTCTATTAATGGCCCTGCACACTTGCATCACTTTCATCACAGCAGCTCCCACACTGGATTTACCGACTCCAAATTGGTTCCTGTCCAGCGTTGCCAGCTTCAACAGAGCAATGATCACTCGCTTCTCCACTGTCAGAGCAGGTCTAAAGTGAGTATTCATACGTTTCAGGGCTGGTGACAGCTCTGCGCACAGTTCAGGTAGAATGGCCTTATGCCTCCAAAAGTTCTGCAGCCACTGCTCATCATCCTAGACCTTCATAACGATGCAATTCCACCAGTCAGTCCTCGTATCCCGGGACCAGAAGCGGCGCTACACCAGATGCACCCAGCCCAGAGGCCGCGTAGGCCTGACTGGGAGGGGGTCATGATCCAGATGTGGGTGATGCTGGGAGAAGGACCCTGCCCTGTACAGCCTGGGGGCATGTGGCCACCGCCAGAGAATGTGTCCAACCTGTGGTCTCCCTGCTGCGCAGCCAGGCCTTGGCAGGGGCCTGGGACATGTGACAGACAGTCTGTGAGCATCCCTCACACCCCACAGATGCCGTGTGTGGGGGGCCCGGACCAGAGTCGCGTTGGGTGTTTTCCTTTAACCTTTCTCAAATTTCTTTTTTTTTAATTGGTGGCTATTTAATAAGCTGTATTTGCTTTGCACTGCATGCAATGATCAGTGGGTAGAGTCCTCCAGAGTGGGGACAGCCCAGACCCTGTCCTGAGTGACTAAGCTGGGGGGAGTGGTAGATACCCTGGAAGGTAGGGATAGGATACAGAAGGACCTAAACAAACTGAAGGATTGGGCCAAAGGAAATCAGATGAGGTTCAACAAGGACAAGTGCAGAGTCCTCCACTTAGGAAGGAAGAATCCCATGCAAAGCTACAGACTGGGGACCGACGAGCAGTTCTGCAGAAAAGGACCTGGGGGTAACAGTGGATAAAAAGCTGGATATGAGTCAGAAGTGTTGTCAAGAAGGCTAATAGCATATTGGGCTGCATTAGGAGGAGCATTGCCAGCAGGTCGCGGGAAGTGATTATTCCCCTCTGTTCGGCATCGGTGAGACCACCTTTGGATTATTGTGTCCAGTTTTGGGCCACCCACTACGGAAAAGATGTGGACAAGTTGGAGAGAGTCCAGCGGAGGGCAACAAAATGATTAGGGGGCTGGAGCACAGGACTCATGAGGACAGGCTAAGGAAACTGGGCTTGTTTAGTCTGCAGAAGAGAAGAATGAGGGGGGATTTGATAGCAGCCTTTAACTACCTGAAAGGGGGTTCCAGGGAGGATGGAGCTAGGCTGTTCTCGGGGTGGCAGATGACAGAACAAGGAGCAACGGTCTCAAGTTGCAGTTGGGGAGGTCTAGGTTGGATATTAGGAAAAAGTGTTTCACTAGGAGGGTGGTGAAGCACTGGAATGGGTTACCTAGGGAGGTGATGGAATCTCCACCTTTAGAGGTTTTTAAACTGAGGCTTGACAAAGCCCTGGCTGGGATGATATAGCTGAGGTTAGTCCTGCTTTGAGCAGGGGGTTGGACTAGATGACCTCCTGTGGTCCCTTCCAACTCTAATATTCTATGATTCTATGACCACGACAAGGTTGGGGGTTAAGCCCCCCAAGAGATCCTGCACCCAGCCTTGTCGGGGTTACAGGGACCTTGGCACACAGGACAGTGGGAGGGGAGCCCTCGGGGTCAGGCCGGCCTGTGGGTACACGGTGTTGGGGCGAGGACTCAGATCCTGTTGCTAGCCAACTCCTCTGGGGTAGTGTGTGAGCCAGGAAAGTTCCCCACAATAGCGGGACCATCCTCCCATTTACATCAGCTGCTTACTCAGGTAAGACTGATTTATTATTATTTTAATCTAATTTATGGTTATGATGTTTATGTGTTTATGGCCGGTGAGGGGCTGGGAGAGCAGGTGGGACGCGTCTTTTACCTAGCGTTAACTACTGGGACTTTCACTCAGAAAGGTTGGACAGGGACTTCTGGCTCTGTCAGAGCAGGTGTGGGAAGGGAATGGGGTTAATCCCTCCTTGCTAGAACAGCCCTCGCAGCTGCTGATTTTCTACTTGACCTGGAAGCTGGTCTCTGGAACCAGGTCCCTGGTGGCTGCCAATAGTGCAAACCTCCTCCCGGCCCTTCTGCCCAGCCCCGCTCTCCCTGCCCTGATGACAGAGTCCCCCTGACCTCACCTTCAGGGCTGTGGGTACCAGGACTGGGGAGCCCAACAAGGTTTGTATGTCTCCCACATCCATGGCCCCACTGCAGAGTAAGTTAACTGTGTCCTGGGACCACACAACGGCTAGGCAGACAGCACGGCTCTGCCACGTCCAGAGTTCATAGACAATGGTTTGATAGTAGGCAGTTACCATTGTTTATTGGTGGGACAATGACAAACGTTTGCCCCCAGACAGGTTGATTTGTAAGTTTGTACGTGTGCAGGTCATTTGTTTGCCTGGGTGTGTAGCGGGCAGGGCACAGAGGGGAGTTGTTTTGTTGCACAGACACTGAATGACAAGCAGGGAACACCAGGCCTTGTGATCCGGAGGGTCTCTGGCAGCAAGAACAGAGCCAGGTAAGGTAAACCACACACAGGGTATATTTACTATTGTGTATGTGTGCTGTGTATTACTCCATAAACGCTGCGTGTTTTATGGAACGGGACGGCTCTTAGCTGAGGCCTCTAGGTGCAGAACCAGACCCTTACCAGCAGGGTCACACCGTCAAGTCATCAAACTCCTCCTGGCACTGGCCGTAATGGCCATCAGTCGATCCAGGACGACAGACCACAAAGAGGTTCCCTGGGACTAAGAGGCTCTGCTCCTGCGCCTTAGCTGTCTTACACACCTGGGCAGCATCCACTGGCTGCTTGGATTCCTTTGTAGGTGCAGCGGGCAGGGCCAGGAGCATTCCCATCCTGTTCCCAATGGTGGATTCCCAGAACTGGGCCGCTAGACCCTGGCGGACTCTGCCCACTGTTCTGGGGTGTCTGATGGGCCAGAGGATTCCCTCAACCGCAGTTTCTGGCTGCAGAGATTCCCGTGTGTGACGCTGCCTCACTTGACACAAACAGCATCTGTAGTGTTCAGTATTTTTATCTCGGTGGTGGGATGGAGCACACTGGCAAAAGGATGTCAAAAGTGCTTATTTATTACATGAGATAGCATAAGACAGACAGGAGCGGGAGTCCTTTACCATACAGGAACTGCAGCTCCGGCACAAGTCTTAAGGTAAAAAGTACAATGAAAGTACAATTAACCACAAGGATATAAAGTAGCAACTTATAGGCACAGGACTTATTATTATCATGAGCTGAGCAACTGCAGCAGCAGCAACAATTAATGAACAGAGAAGTGAACTATAAGCAAGGAAGAGACCTGCCAAGAGGATACCTACAGCAATATACTCCTGGGGGCCCATCGATGTAAGAGAGCTAGCCTTATCTAAGTGTGTGCAGGGACGCCTACCACTGCAAGAACGAGGGGACCCATACTTCGTTCTGATAAGCGGGTGACGTACGGGAACCGTCCTGACCGAGTCATCCGCTAGCGCTTCCACGGATCCACGGAGAGTCTCCGCTTGGGGAGGCTCTCGGGGGATTGATATACCCTTTTCCCCCTCACCTTGCAGCAAGCCTTACCCAGTAATACATGACGTATATCTCAATCCCAGTAGGGATTGGGCCTTAACACTTAGTTGCTATTAGTCTATTGGTAGTTAGCTAGGGACCTTCTGGAACAAAGTGACGTTAGTTGTTTACTTAAAAAAGAACTCAGCCATAGCCTCACTTCCCCTTTATTATTACTAAAATAGGAACCTTTTAGCTTATCAAGCATTAACAAATGTCTGTGGTCCTCTCAGGATGCTCCAGACCCCAAGGCACTTCCTCCTCTGGCCTAAGGTCGGGCAGAGGGCAGCGTCTGGGTTCTGCTCCTGAGAGGTCTTAACTCTTGCTTTTCTGGCTGCAGAAGCTTAGCATTGCTTTCAGGGCCTTGCTCTTGTCAAACTATACTGATTTCGCATTACAAAGTCTTGCGCACCCTAACAGCATCCAAAGATCTGAAGCCACGGAGCGGACTGACCTGTAACAAGGCCTGGACATGACACTAACAGTGTTTACAACAGGTACATTTTACAGACTTTGAGACTGTGTGTTTGAGAGAGCAACCCACACACAGCATTGCTCAATCAGACAAGACAAGCACAAACCGTGCCCCCAAAGGTTACTAAACGGGTTCAAGGCTGCCAGGATGGGGTAGCCCTGCAGAATTTGCCTAGTACGTGGGACACCCAATTGTCATGACACCCACTGAGTGCCCAGGGAGCGAAGGCCGCCTTGCCTCTGCTTGGCTCACATATCTCAAGCAGGTTCTGCAATAAGCTGGTGCCGCAACAGACTGCCTCACCCACTGGGCCGCGTGCCCCATGGGTTTCCCTGGTCAGTTACCAGTGTGCCTCCCCCCACCTCCCCAAGTCAAATGCTGGCCTATGACCCATGCCCAGAGAACACCTCTATGCTGGTACTGAAGACAGTGCACTTCCTCGCCTGTGGGCCAGCCCAACACCAAGCAGGGGTCACATTGGCACCATGGGAGAGCAGATCCCAATGGGCCAGTCTCTACTCCCCCCTGTTCCCACGGGGACATCAGTTTCTGGGTCACGAATAGAACCGTGAGCAGGGGCAGGTGGCTGGAGTGGTTCACGGACACCTGACACCTGCCCATTCTGTGGGGAGAAGCACGGAGCTGCAGTGCGCCAGGTCACAGATCCTCTCTTGCTCCCCCAAAGCCTCCTGCTGATGTTCTGGAAGCTCTTCCCCCTCCCACATCTCTTCCTATACACACGCGCCCATGGCCCCACAAAATCTCAACCCCCTGCCTGCCTTGTCAGCCTCCTGCTGGCCCTTGGACAGTGGAATCAAGGATGGAGAAGCTCCTGGCTGGGGAGACGGAGGAGTCAGCAGTTGTGACGCCTTTATCCCATCCCCACGCCATTTCATGTGTCCTAGCAGTGTTCCCTGGGCCGTACCCACTGACTCTTCTTCCAGATGTGTTGCTTGTGTCCATTCCAAGAACCCCCCCCAACCTGCCCCTCAGTTGGAGTGACCTGGCAAGAAGGAACTGAGCAGATGGAGGGTCGTCAGGGTCCCATGTACCAGCACCAAGAGGGCACGACTCCAGGGAGAAGGAGCTCTGAGCTGAAGGATACCACCAGGTACTACTAGGCCTCCGCAGGCGGTACACATAACGCACACACACCTACAGTGCAATGGACATGAGCCACACAACTTGAAACACAACAGTTACGAAAGGCTAGAAACCGTTTTTTCACTGGCCTGGATGATACGTGATTCCCCACAGCCGTATTTTATGGACAGTTGAAAATGGGACATGAATGCTCAGAGACCAATGAAAAAGATACAAGGAGACTCTCAAAGCTGTAGATTAAATAAAGTTCCCACGGGACTGGATTGGGGATTTTAGCCGGCATTGTGGGGACCCTGGAGGGGGACAATAGGGGCGCAGGACTGTTCCTGCACTGACTGGGGGAGGAACACACAGTGTGCGGGGCAGGGTGTGCAGTATCTAGGTCACAGAGGAGCAGAGTCCTGAAACAGGATAAAAAAAATAGCTTGATATAAACAAGCACGGGTGTACCTTTGGGGCCTCATATGGCCCTTCTCAATGTTGGTCCCCATATGGGTGCCCCACAATTAAAGGATTTTTATCCTCACAACCCCCTGAGGCAGGGAAGTGCTTTCCCTATCTTACAGAGGGGAAACTGAGGCCCAGAGTAGATTCCGAGATGACATGTCCAAGGTCACACAGCACCTCTGTGGCCGAGCTAGGAACTGACCAGATCTCCTGAGTTCCAGACCAGCACATGATCCTCTAGACCCCAGGGAGAACTTGTCAAAGGCACAAGGGCAGTGGGCAGCAGAGTCCCATTGAATGTGGATGGACAATGGGCACCTCACTTGCCTCTGAACATCTCCCTGCATCCATCCCCACCCCAGTGACAGCCTGTGCAGTTACTGTAGCTGAGATAAAGAGAGGCTGAAGAGGGCATAGGAAGCTGCACTTCCCCATGGCAGGATATTGCACCCAGAGGGGTTTATGACTAAGCTGGGGCAATCTGTGCTGCCCTCTGTCAGAGAGGCTATGGGATGGGAGGGACTGTTACTGTGTGTGGAAATCCTACGTTTGAAACAAGGATGCACAAGAGCCTGTCCACATGCATGTCGTGGTCTCAGGGAGTCAGCACAGGGTTCATCAGCCGGGAGTAGCAGCAGATGCTCAGATTCTATGACAATGAGCAGCACAGAAATGCTGAGAGATAAATGAGCACGGCAAACGCTTGGCTCTTCTTTTCTCTCTGGAGTTTTAGCAGAGCAGGACAACTCTAGCGAGTCTGCAAGTCTCAGTGCTCTGACAATCTGAGCCTCTGTTATCGGTGAATAATTTCTTCTCTCCCAGGGGAGGCTCTTAGGCTGAAATTCTCCAGGGTCTATTTTCTGCAGTTCCCACTGCTCACGGAGCGCAGGGAAATGTCTCGGAGACCTGGCCAATCTGAGAGTCCACAGGGACTGTACGGGGGAATCATAAAGGTCCCTGTCCAGCACTGCAAGTGTCAGACTTGCGATTCGTACACTCATTCTCACGTCACAGTAAGGAGATTTCCTCTCTCTGCTGTGTGGGATTCCGGTGAGTTGGCTGTTTCTGCTATAAAGTTAGTGCTAAAGGCTCAGGAAGGGTTCCAGTCAAGAACAATCTGGGCAGGAATTCTCCTGCACGTAGACTTGAACTGTTTAATATTGTCAGTAACATGAAGGGATTTAAAACTGGAACTAAAGATTCATTGTAAGTCGTTTAGACTAATACTTCTGTTAAGATCATTTCCTTGTCTCTTACTGAGACAGATGGAAGGAGACTGTATCTCCCCTTTTTTAAGTCTCTGTGTTTTTTTCCTTGGTTCTCTCAAATTTTCCAGTTCAGCAACGTTACTGCCAGGTTAACACGTGTAGCCAAAGCCTGTGTCGTGGGTATCTGTGCTACCCGAGATTTCACACCAAGAATGGGTTACAGGGCTTTACACGTTGGCCAGATTCTGCTCTCACATTCTGCCTTCAGTGGCTCACTCCAGATTGACACTGGCATCACTGCTTTAAGCAGAATCAGAGCCCCTGCATTTTGAAATCCCCATCTTTCATGCCCTGTCTCAGAATGCCACATAAACTGGGGATCATTGTTCAGACTCTTTCAGCACCCTAACAGAATAGCTCTCACTGCTGCAGGACCTGATCTTCACAGCAGGGAGCCTAAATTTGCACACTAAGTGTGAAATATTGGTCCCATTCAGATCAATGGCAAAACTCCCATCAGGGCCAGGATTTCACCCCAAATCCACATTTAGGGACTGAAATAAAAGGCCTGATTTTCACCAGAGATGAGCCTCTAATGACTTCAACTGCAGTCGTCCTGCTGCCTCTAAGGATGGGTGAGCTCATCTGGACCAAAGAAGAACTGACAGGAGAGTAGCTGAAATCTGAAACTCACAGCTGAGAAGTTCAAAAAGATTCAGGTGACAATTTTTTTCATGCGGGAGAGGGGGGCTGCTTTGTAGTTCCCCTGCATCTCTGGTTCTATAGAGGATGAGAAGCACCAAATTCAGTAAAAGTAAAAGCATGTTTCTGGCTTAGAGGAAACCAGGAAGTGTTGGAAATCTCACTGAGGGAGATCCAGGCACACAATGTGGGTGGGGAGGGGGTGGGACGTGCAGTATCCAGATCGCAGTGGTGCAAAGTCATGAAACAAGGTGAAATAGGGAATCGACACCCTGCCTAATTCACACACCACAGAGGTGTAACTAGGCATCCTGCAATCTCCCGGGGCAGAGGGGTGTCTCAGGCTGTCATGTAATGTGGACACGCTCTAGTAGATTGTCTCTGACACCTTCCTCCATCCAGCCCATCCCTCCTCCTGTGTCCAATCCCACAACAACTAAAACTTTGCGTTGTTCTGAGGAAGAGTTACTCACACTGGCTCCTTTTAGCCTCCACGTCCTCTCTCCCTTCCCCTCGGGTCTGTCACTTTCTACTTCCCTGCACACGCTGAGCTGCTGCTGGGGTTCCCTTCACCCCCGGACAGGCTGTGCAGGCTGCTCCTCCTCCATCCCCCCTTTAACTGGTGCAGCCATACCCAGTGTTTAACCCAGGCTGTGTAGATATTTGTACGAGCTGTCACTGTGTGGTGTGTCTGGCACCTGGTGTTTGGCCTGGGTCAGTGGGATTACTGTGTGACAGCGCTGGCGGTTGTGGGGGTAGGGAGGAGGGTGCAAAAGGATACGCAGGTGGTGCTGGAGTTTGTGGGGTAGGGAATAGGGGGCACAGATAGGCTGTCAGTGCTGGGGTGGTGGGAGTGGGAGGGGGCTGTACATGGACAAACGGGTAGTGCTGGGGGGGGGGAAGAGAGTGGGGGGTACATGGACAGACAGGCAGCACTGCTGAAATTCAATTTTTCTTTCTGATTGTTTGTCCCAGGTCAATGCTGGGAGATTTCCTGGCCCCGACTGTGTCTCAGCAGGTGTCAGGGCCTCTTTCCCTGAGAAGCCAGAAAATTGCAGCCTGGGTGTCACAACCTTTACTCATTTTTTTCCAGTTTTTTTTCGGTTCTTGAATGTTAATTACGCAACTTCAGGCATTTCCCCAATGGAAAGAACCATTGATCTTTGCTCCTCAGCTGGTTCCATCTCCCATCAGATCTGACCCCATCTATAATCTCCTTCCCCCTCCAGGCTGCCCCGATTCCAACACTACACTGGGTGCCAGCATCTTCTCCAGGCTTCCCAGTCACCCGTGGCCCCCACAGCTTCTGAGTCTCCCCAAGATCTTCACAACTTTTCCTCTGCAGGCGTGAGATGCCCCCCGTCCCCGTGTCCCTTGGCTAGGGGGGGATCAGTGACAGTTTCTGTCTGGTGAGGAACATCACACTCTCAGTGACAGATGCTAAGGCAACTGTGCTGTGCTGCTGCTCTTGTTGCTCCCACACACGTGTGGGGCTTCAGGGTCTGACGCACAGCAACAATGAGCAAGCTGATAAGTGTGCCCAGTGTATAATGAGAGCTGGCAACTCTGAGTAATGGCTGTGTTCTGTAAGTACAGGAGCCCCTGGCCGCTGGCTGATACAGTGAACCACTGGGCCACAGTGCCTAAACCCGGGAATCCCTGGGATAATCTGTTAGCCATTAATGGGGAGGGTTGTACAGACATTCCTCAGGGTGGAGATTTTATAGGATCACGTCAGTATTTTTCTCATTTGAAATGTTCCTCCTTCACGTCCCTCAAATCTTGTTCAGAGTCACCTCTTCCCACGACCCAGTCCCCCATTCTGTGAGCATTGCCTGCTTTCTTTGGTCTTAGACGCATAAATCTACTGAGCTATATGAGAACACATATTGTCTGCTTCGACTGAAGTAATAAACCAATCCAGGCTGATCTGAATCAGTGACCTGTCCTCCCCATTATTTACAATCCACCAACTTTTGCAGCACCTGCAAACGTTATCAGTACTCAAGCATGAGATGTGTAAGCTGCTGATGGGTGTCTCTGCTTACCCTTGTCAGTTAACAAGGCAGAATAACAAAACAACTGTACTTGTTATGTCTCAGAGACAGCTGGGCACCTTCAAGAAAGTGTCTCACCAAAAGAAATAAGGGATGTAACAAAGCTCAAAATCCCAGCCTGCCATGATAATGTCTGTTTCCATGGGGAAAACTTGGCTCCTTTCTAACAGAGGAATAGCATGGTGGATGAAACCTATGGTCCATCTAGTCTAGTGTTCTCTCTCTGCCAGCGACAACCACAGAGGCTGCCAAAGAAGGTATTGGGGGGATCATCTGATCTTCATGAAGGTGTCACCTTAGTGCCTAACAGCCAGAGATTGGCTTGTGCCCTGAAACACGCAGGCGTACAGGCTTTCCGAGATATTTAGGTAGCTGTCACTATTGAAACAAAAGATTCTTACTATCCATATAAATGTCCTAAACCTTTCCAATTTTAGCTTAGCTACTTACCTCAACTTCATCTTGTGGCAATGAGTTCCTCTGTCTAATTATGAACCGGGTGAAGGAAGCATTCTTTTTTAATGAGTTTTGAATTTGCCGTGTTTCCGTTTAATTGAGTAGCCTCTTGAACTTGTGTTATGAGACAGGGACAACACATGCTTGGAATACTCTCTACCAGTCAGTATTCTATTGACTTCTCAAATCCCCTCTTATTCCTCCACTTTCTAAGGTAACAATCCCAGTCTTTTCACCCTCTGTCCCTGTGAGCCTTTTCCCAGGCCCTTGATCATTCGGAACCCCTCTGGTTCTGCAATATCCTGTTTGAGAAGGGTGCTCAGTACCGCACAGAGGAGTCCTGAGGAGGGAGACGCATTAACTGATTGATCTCATGGCATTGTACATTTGTATTATTCCCCATCCCACTCCTCCTGTATCCCAACTGTTTCTTTAGTTTTTGGCCATGCTGGCACTTTGAGCAGGGTTTCAGAGTCAAATACCGTCAAACCATGTCCCTATCCTGAGTTCATAGAGATAAATTAGAACCTTGTAAGGAGTTAAAGTTTTTCCCTCCAATGGGCATATACTTTGCAAAGATTGACATCGAATGTCATCTCCCATCATGTGGCTTGTTCACTGACCTTGGATGTCTGAGGCCATCTCTGGAATGGATTACAGCCTACATAATTTGTTCCTCTATGCAAATGCTGCCATCTCACTGCTCAACCCCCTTTCTAGACTGTTAATAACTAAATATTTAACATGCTATTTGTTACCAAGTGCCTAACCCCTCACATTGGGCTTCTCTCCCTTCAGAGGCATCCAGAGCATTTCTGAGGCTGAATAGCGCATTGACCACCTCATGTCAGCTTTCAACCACACCCCCTCTGGCCCGTCAACATTCATCCTAAACGGCATCCCGGGGCTGGAAGCTGCCCACATCTGGATTTCCATCCCATTCTCTATGTTCTACATCATCAGCCTGGTGGGAAATGTCATGATTCTGTTTGTTGTCAGCAAAGAGCAGACCCTGCACAAGCCCATGTACCTGCTGCTCTGCATGCTGGCGCTCACGGACATCGGTGGGTCTACCTGTGTCGTGCCAAAGGCGCTGTGCATATTTTGGTTCAGTTTCAAAGACATCACTGTGGACAGCTGCCTCACCCAGATGTTCTTCTTTAACATGATTGCTGCTATGCAAACAGCCATCCTCGTGATAATGGCCTTCGATCGCTACGTCGCCATATGTCACCCTCTGAGATACACCACCATCCTCACCAATGCACGAATCGCTAAGCTAGGGCTAGTGGGTTTGATACGAGCTGTTCTCTTGATTCTGCCACAGCCCCTGATGCTGCGGAGGCTGCCATTCTGCGTCAACCGTGTTATCCCCAACATGTTCTGCGAGCACATGGCCGTGGTGAAGATGTCTTGTGGGGACACCACAGTCTGTCGGACGTACGGCCTGGTGACAACATTAGTCATCATCGGGTTAGACCTGACACTCATTGGTCTGTCCTATGGGCTGATCATCAGGGCTGTCCTCAGGGTCTCCTCCAAGAAAGCCCACCAGAAAGCCCTCAACACCTGCACAGCCCACATCTGTGTGATGCTGATGTCTTATTCTTCATACCTCTTCTCCGCCTTGACACACAGGTTTGGTCAGGGCATCGCTGCCCATGTTCACATCCTCTTGGTCAACCTCTATCTCCTTGTGCCCCTCATGCTCAACCCTATCATTTATGGGGTCAAAACCAAAGAGCTTCGTGACAAAGTGGGAAAATACATCTGCAGAATGTGATCGTCTGGGGCCACTGACTTTAAACCTGCATGACAGGAGGGAAACGATGTCACCTCGTTAATTAAGGATGCTCTGTCCCAATGTGGCTGAGCTCAACCTTCTGGCAGTTCACAGTTTGAAAGTTACTCACACCTAATGTCCTATCTTTCCATCACCAAGCACTGCTGTCTCAGACCATCACCTGATCTCTTTTAGCGTCACTATACTCCCACACCACCTCACACCCTGTCATTCGGCCTTTCCATGACATCCACACCACCAGCGATGGTGGCTTCTCATATGCTCTAAGCCCCATTTTCCATCAGTGTCGTTGCTGATTCTCACCATTCCTCACTCTCCTCCATCTTTGACTCTTTTGCCCCTCTCTGCCATCACAAGGTCCTCAGCTCTGCCATCCACCAGGCCCCAACAATCCCTTCCAGTCCTGAGTCTCCCCAAATCGGTCTCTCTGAATTCTTAACCAGCATTAACCTGGAGTTTTCCCCTCTGGTTTAGCCTCCCCAAAGACATGAAATCTGCCTTCAATCATCAGTTCATTTTGGGACACACATTATCAGTTCATGAGTCAGCAGTGTGCCCTACTGCCGGGAAGCCTAACACCATATTGGGCTGCATTAGAAGGATCGTTGCCAGCAGATGGAGGGAAGTGATTATTCCCCTGTATTCGGCACTGGTCAGGCCACATTTGGAGTATTGTGTCCTGGTTTGGGAGTCCCATTACAGGAAGAATGTGGACCAATTGGAGAGAGTCCAGTGGAGGGGAACAAAAATGATTAAGAGGCTGGAGCACATGACATATGAGCAGAGGATGAGGGAACTAGGCTTGTTTAGTCTGCTGAAGAGAAGAATGAGGGGGCAGTTGAGAGCAGCCTAGAATTACCTGTAAGGGGGTTCCAGGGAGGATGGAGCTACGCCATTCTCAGTGGTGGGAAATGACAGAACTAGGAACAACGGTCTCAAGTTACACTGCGGGAGGTCTAGAATGGTTATTAGAAAAGAGTTTTTACTAGGAGGGTGGTGAAGCACTGCAGTGGGTTACCAAGGGAGGCGGTGGAACCTTCATCCTTAGAGGTTTTAAGGCCCAGCTTCACAAA
>NW_027130635.1:0-1694 GCF_026122565.2 Emydura macquarii macquarii
CCCCAGGAGCTGCTGATCTGCATCTCTAGGCACCTAAATACCCTGGAAAATCGGCCCCAAATCACTCTTGAAAATGGAATGGAGGCTTCTAAGTCACTTGGGCGCCTTTGATCATTCTACCCTTAGGTCCATAAGTTTAGGGAGCCAAATTCTGGCCTAAATATTACTCATAATACTGTGAAATACTCTGTAAAGCTGTGGTGCAACATACATACATAATAAATCAGTAAATAATAACAATCGTTTTGGGGGAGCAGTCGACACTCTGTGTCTGTTTCCATGGCTGTGGAAAATCCAGACAAAAGGGGAACTTTGTGTAACTCGACTTCAGCAGCTCAGCGGAGGGTTGCTGACACTTCTCCTCTATCTCTGCCGTCAGCTGTTGCAGCAAGGAGCTGTGCTGGGAGAGTTTGGTAACATTTTCATTTAATTTCTTCAAAGTCTCCATCTCCTCCTCCCCCAGTCTCTGGAGAAAGAGTTTCTTTTCCTCATTCAGAAGCAGTTCTAGTGTTTCACATTCCGACAAGATTCGCTGGCTGTGCTGCTTTACTCTTTTCTTTAGTTAATAACAAAACAAAACAAACCATAAATATCAGCAAAACTATCAAGTGTATCAGGCCATTTTGGGTGCAGTACATAAGATTTGAACGAGTGTTTACAGATTCATATTTAAAGGCCAGAAGGGACCATTGTGATCATCTAGCCTGACCCCCTGCATGGCAAAGGCCAGTATATTACACCCAGGGGTTCCTGCATCAAGCCCATAACTTACTTCTGGGTAAATAATTAAATAGTCTGTGAAGCAGCGGGGCTAGATTCTGGGTACTTAAATAAAATGAGAGATTGTCACGTGCACTGGATGTGCTATATTTGTCTTCCTCCCACAGGATAGAGAGGACTTCATCTGTACCAAGTTCAGGCTGGTTTCCTTATTGGAAGAGAAGGTTAAAGGACTAGAGACCCAAATATCAACCCCGCGTTGCATTAAAGAAAACAATATCTTTCCCCATCGGGCACAGGCGGAGTGTAAGGAAGATTCAGAGAAGGCCGGGCAGGCAAAACTGAAGAATGGGGAAGACAATTGGCAGCATGTGACCTCTCGAAGAAAGAGAACCTATGTGTCCACTATGCAGATAGAAGTAAGGAAGTGTTTTCATCCTCTCTGCACAAGTACTACGGCGGAGAACGATTTGGAGGACCCTTCAGAGGGAATGGATCAGAAGGAGACCCGTTTGATCAGAAGGCAAGGGATGCATTCTCCTAGGGGCGGGGGTTCCACGACCACCATTCCCAAGAGGAGGAGAAGGGTGATGGTGGTCGGGGACTCCCTCCGAAGGGGGACAGAGTCATCCATCTGCCGTCTGGACCGGGAAACTAGAGAAGTGTGCTGCTTGCCTGGAGCTAGGATTCAGGATGTGACGGAGAGACTGCCCAGACTCATCAAGTCCTCAGACCACTACCCCTTCCTACTTCTCCACGTGGGCACCAATGACACTGCCAAGAATGATCTTGAGCGGATCACTGTGGACTATGTGGCTCTGGGAAAAGAGATAAAGGAGTTTGAAGTGCAAGTGGTGTTCTCATCCATCCTCCCTGTTCAGGGAAAAGTCCCAGGTAGGGACCGTCGCATTGCGGAAGTAAATGCGTGGTTACGCAGGTGGTGTCGAAGAGAGGGCTTTGGATTCTTCGATCAT